>NW_017731361.1:1836848-1853404 GCF_001890085.2 Hipposideros armiger | reverse complement strand
GACTCACAGCAGCTCAGCTCCAGGTTGAGCTGTTGTTCAGCATCTTAGCTGTGGAGGGCAGTGTCACTGGCCCTCATATGTGGGATCCGAACTGGGGCCCTTTGGCGTCCCAAGCCAGTTCTTAACCATCGCGCCACTCGGCCGGCCCATAAGCCTCACCTTTTTCATTTGTTAACTAGGAACAACCACAGGTGTCCTCTGCTTTTCATAAGGTTAAGTGAATATGAAATAACAATATACATAAGTATAATTATAATTAACATAATAGGTTCTGTGAAAATGCTTATAAAGCACCTGCCAGTGATAAGGGGTGTAACATTATCAAGCTTATCATGTGTCCTTTTTACTGGGCCTTCACTATAAGGCAATTGTTATTTTGTTTTTATAGTATAAGCCTTTTACTTCCTCATTTTCTGTTAAGGGGCTTACATTCTACCACGTAGCACATCTCTTGGTGCTAATTGTGCTGCTTCATGAGGGTGTTTATTTGCCTACCTGTCTTAATTGCTTAATAAGGCCTCCACACACATTTTTTATGGTTGAAGAAGAGATCTTTTCCCTTGTGTTAAATGTGAAGCGATTATTCCAAGATCAAGAAGAGTTAACATAAATGTAATTGATGTGACCACTGAATGTTAATGGCCACCAAAATAGTTTGCTTCCTTATTCACACTGATTTATGGGTCACACACACTCATTTTCTGCTGGTTTTTTTTTTTGCCCATGTATAAGACAGGTCAAGCTCTTGCATAAGAAGATATATGGAGGGCCAGCCGAGTGGCACGTTGGTTAGGATTTGGCTTGGGACGCTGGCTCTGAGCAACAGGGCCCTGGTTCAGATCCCACATTAGGGTCAGTGACGCTGCGCCCTCTACAGCTAAGATGGTGAACAACAGCTCGACCTGGAGTTGGGCTGTCATGAGTTGCTGGCGATGGTGTAGGCTGCAGCCCCTGCTGTAATGGGTTGCCATAAGCTACCGTGAGTGGCTGGCAGCCAGTGTGAGCGGCCGGCAGCTGGTGTGAGCTGCCAAGAGCCGCTGTGAGTGGCTGTCCAGTGGCTGGTGACCGATCTGCCTCACCCAGGAAGAGCGCAATGATCACAATACCAACATGGGCCAGTAAAGCGATGTCCTTCACAACTAGACTGAAGAAGAAAAGGACAGCAACTTGTCTGTTCCCCTTCCCCCAATTTCCCAACGCTGTTCCCCTCCCCCAGTTCCCCAATAAAATCTAAAAAAAAAAAAAGATATGTGGAGATAGGGACTTAGGAGTCTGATGCTTTTGGCAGCTTCATCTTTATATAGTTTCTTTTTGTTTGTTTGTTTTTGTTTAATCTCCTTTTTTCTTCAAGTCTGTTATTTTTTAGTGGCCTTCCTATGACCTGATTGTCATCTCATGATGGCACCTGTGTGTGTCTGTTTGCAGTATGACCTACCAGGAGTCTGTGGAGTCCTAGGCTGGTCATTTGTGTTTCTGTGTATAGGAAGTCTCAGGAAGGCCTTGAGAATTTCAGAGGCCAGGCCGCCTTCTGTAATATGGTTTTGGTTTTACTTCTCACAAACTGGCTGCCTCCTTTTGTTTGCCTCTTATTTCTCTACATGTAACCTTTACCTTTTAACTGTCAGGAGTTAAATTACCAAGAAATTAGTGTGCTTGCCCCAGGGAGCGCTGGCTTTTGCTGTTCTCATGCCCTTGCTTCAGTCACTTTTGGTGTTCTATATTCATCTTTAATAACTCACATCCTCATCTGCATATGCATGAATTATTATGTAATAGTAACATAATACTAATAAGCACTTCCATGGGCTGGTAAGTGCTTACTGTATACAATACTTTTGTGTGAACTGTCCACAGGCTACAGGGTATGATGGACCTGTGCCTGGTGTAAAAGGTACATGTGGCATCAGTCACAGTGCGATTATGTTCTGTTATGAAGGGTCCCTGGGACAGGATTGTGTTCTATCCTCTCTCTCCTTGGAAACTCCTTAGCAGATTTTGGGTTACGTAAATCTCTTTATAAAATGAATGTCTGCCCCACTCTCAACCCTGCACCCTCTTACCCCATGCTTTGTTGGCTCTCTAGTTTCCTCAGTTATACTCTTCCCACTGAAGTTTTCCCAATTCTTTTTTTTTTTTAATATTTTTATTGGGGAATTGGGGGGATGGGAACAGTGCTGGGGAATTGGGGGGAAGGGGAACAGACAAGTTGCTGTCCTTTTGTTCTTCAGTCTAGTTGTGGAGGACGTTGCTTCACTGGCCCAAGTTGGTACCATCATTGCGCTCTTCCCAGGCGAGGCAGATCAGTCGCCGGCTTCTGGACGGCCGCTCACGCTGGCTGCCGGCCACACACGGCAGCCCATGACAACCCACTGCAGCAGGGACTGCAGCCCACGCCATCGGTGACCCATGGCAGCCCAGCCCCAGGTTGAGCTGTTGTTCAGCATCTTAGCTGTAGAGGGCAGTGTCACTGGCTCTCATATGTGGGATCCGAACCGGGGCCCTCTGGTGTCCCAAGCCAGTTCTTAACCATCGCGCCACTCGGCCAGCCCTCCCAATTCATTTTTAACCCTTTGACCAGTGTCCCATGTTCATCTGTTGGCCTCCAATTTCCAGTATTCTTTCCTGCCACCCTCAGTGCATTTCAGTGCTCATCTGCATCTCCCTTCCTCTGTCTTTCCTGATGGCTTTTGGGAGCTTACTGGTGACCAGACCAACATTCTCAACACCATTGACCTTTATCTTTACTTCTGTCATCCACTAGATATCTTGAAACTCACTTCTGATTTTTTCCAACATCTTATGTTCTCTGAACACCTCCATTAGTCTCTTCACATTTTCATCTCTCCTACTGACCATGGTTTTTGTCCTTATTGTGACCTCCAGCCTCTGCACGTCTTTCTGTTTTTTCCTTCACCATCAGTGCTCCTCACTCACTTCCCTCTTCTAGGCTCCTTCCTCTTATCACACAAAAGTTCTTGATTACCTATCCACTGACCCCCATCCCACCACCAACTTGTCCGTTGCCTCTAACCTGCCAACCTGTATTTCCCTTCCCTTCCAAACTTCGTGGAAGAGTAGATAGAAAAAAAAGGGACCCAAGTAAGTGCACATGAGCATTAATGTTTCTACCATCCCTGACATTTTCCAAGAGTATTTTGGAATCATTGACATCTCTGTAGCAGTCAGGAATGTCAACCACTACTTCCGTTTGGAAACAACTTCTTGGCTGCCATATGATTGCAATCCCTTGGTTCTTGTGTATCAGTAATTTATTCTTCCCTCTCCTTTTCCTTTTATGGCAACATCATCTTCTTACTATCTCCTAATTATAGCTATTCAAGATTTTTCTGGCCTTGTTCTCTTGCTCTCTTCATTTTCTCTGCCAGGGGTCCTACCTGTTCCTATGGTTTCAAATCTTACCTCATTGTGGGTGACTCCAGTGTCTGTGTTGAAGTCTGGCCTTCCTCCTAGGTCCCATCCTCCATTCCTATCAGACTGTCTAATTGCACCTCAAACTTAAGGAGAAGAAAGTGGAATTCAATTTTGTCTCTCTCACAAACTAGGTTTTTCCTCCCACATTCTCTTTTTATCTATTCTTGGCAGTATGATTGTCGTAGTTACCCAAGCTTGAAACTTTTGAGTGATATTTGAGTCTTCTCTCTCCCTGTTTCATTGGCGAATGAATCCTGTGGATTTTTATTTCCACTACGGTTGTCTACTAAACAACTATTTCTTTTTAAAAAGTCTATTTTAAGGAACCTTGATATTGTGAGCGCAGCAACATGTTCAGTGAGGGGACTTCCTCTCCCAGTGCCAGGAAATGAGCACCAGTAGCCTAAAGCAAGCATCGTAATCCCATTCTTCATGGACATAGATTGATTTAGAGGTGGGCATGTGGCCCAGTTCTGACTGGTGTTTGCTGGGAAGGCTTCTGGGAAGGATTTTGCTCTCTTATAAAAAGAAAGCAAGAAGACCTTATGTACCTCTTCCTGCCTTGATTGCAGTTATCTTGGAGCTGTAGCAGTTGTCCTAGACCAGTGAGGTGAAAAGCAAAGTACAAAAAGCCAACTTGCTGAGAGCATAATAGAAGACAGTCAGAAGGAGACTAAGTCTTTTATGATACAGTTCAGGCGCTATACTGATGTTAGAACCATCTATTGTACTTCCAGACCTTTGTTGTGAGAGAGTTAAATGTCTTTGTTTTTTAAAAAACCAATGTTAGTCATTATTCTGTTAACTGAACATATTCATATTAATAAAATTTCCAAAATCTCTCCCGATCTTTTAAACTCCCCTTGCTGCTTCATAGCACTCATCTCAATTTGCAAGTATATATTTGTTTGATTACTTGTTTATAATCCCAATTAGACAGTAGGAGGTGGATAGGATTGTTTTTCTATTTGGATCTTGCTGTCTCTCTAGTATATAGCATGGGACGTAGCATTGAGTGCTAGGAAATAATTATTGAATGAAGAAACAAAAGAATAAACTGATGCCTAGGAAAGGAAATGTTTTTCCAGATAGCATATGGAGGCTGAGTGTAGAGTACTGCCTTTATTATCAATGATATAATAGTGGGTGATTCAGATACTGCTCTTTGACCCTTTAAAATCTGAGGCCATGTAAATGAGTGTGTAGCCACTCCCACCCCTCTTTCCCCCCTGAAGCCCCAGGAAATAGAAGAAGGTTAGAGACTGGGATGAGGTCAGACTTTGGAGATGCCAGCCAGCATTTGAATAAAATTTCAAATGTGCCGCCTAGTACTAGTTCTGGCCTCTTGACTCCAGGAGCTAAAATTTCATACTCCTCCAATGACAGAGGAGGCGCCCAGACCATTTTGTATCTGATAAATTGATTAGCATATTAACCAAGTATGGCTGGGCAATTGTATAGCTCTTAAAGCTGCATTCAAAGTTTGATTTCTTTTTGCAAATGGCAATTAATGACAAATGGAAAATGAGCTCTAAGCCTAACAAGTCACCCTGACTATTGCAGAAACCAAGACTTCATTTTGGGGAGGGAGGCACCACTTTGCTTAATGAACTTGTCCCTTTGGCTTTTGTTTCGAATCTATCTCTGTGATGTCTCCTGCCTCCTCCACATCCTCTATGTGGCTGCCTTCAGATTTTTTTTTTTTGTTATTGACTACCTTTTAAGTTTCTTTCCTGCATAACTCCAGCCCACAAGTTCTTTCTTTTCAACTTCATTAGCTTTTGTTACCTGGACTCCTTAACTGACTCTTTAATACACATCTAATTCTCTGTGTATGCCAGTTCTTTCTTCTGTCCTCCCCCATCCCCAAATTGAAAGCTTCTTAAGATTGGAAATTGGTACCCAAGTCTATGTTACCCATAGCACCTGATAGAGGGTAAATTTCATGGGGCTGCTTAGAGCCGCATTTCATGGTACAAACTAAATGGCCTAACACTAAAGCTGAAATCGCCAAAAATCAGTGGGAGGAATGAAGCCACTGAGAGCAGGGAAGCTTTTTATTTTTCTCTTCTGGTTTGTTAATTTTTTTCTTCCAATGAGTATGTATTGTTTAAATTTTAATTATAAAGATAAGTAACGAAACAAAATAGAACTGGGAGACTTCAGTATCTAGTAAATGGTGGTTTACATTTCCCAAGAAGCATTCTTGGTTCAGAATACATGAAGATGCTGGATTAATTATTTAAACATTTCCTTAAATGCCCAATTCAGTTGACAAACTGTAGGGCCACTGCTTTGCATAACTAAAGGGGAAATTAATAACATCATATTCTATATGTGGTGGCTTTGCAAGAAGGTGAGAGAGAGATGTCCTAAAGACAAATACAATGGAAATCACAAAACGTAAGAGATTATGGAACACTGAAACTTACAGCCATCCTGCGACATTTGCCATTCCATGGTGGCCGAGAATATTTGGTTTCAACAGGCTTTGTAAGTTGGGGAACAGGAGACAAAGCCTACAGCTTGTGGAAGGGAGAATTAGGAAAATGAAAATCTTCCACTCAAAAGAAGGCAATTTGAATGGAAGGGAGAAAAATTCTCCAGAAAATCCTTCACCCAGTCCAGCCCTAGAGAGCATTTGGACTGGAAATAATATTCTGTTTGCAGCCTGAAAATCTCCAAGCTGAGAAGTTAGTCTAAATCAGCGATTCTCAACCTGTGGGTTGCGACCCCTTTGAGGGTCGAGTGACTCTTTCACAGGGGTCGCCTAAGACCATCGGAAAACAAAAAGATATTTACATTACGATTCATAACAGTAGCAAAATTACAGTTATAGAGTAGCAACGAAAATAATTTTATGGTTGGGGGTCACCACAATATGAGGAACTGTATTAAGTGGTTGCCGCATTAGGAAGGTTGAGAACGGCTGGTTTATATGGTCTTGATAAATAATAAACTAGAAAAAATGTTTGCAAATTATATTACAGACATAGCATTAATATTCCTAATATATATAAAGAGCACCTAAAAATAGAGAATAAACACACTTAACAAAACCCTGTAGAAAAATGAGCCAGACACACACAGTTCACAGATTAAAAGAAATGTAAATACCTTAACCATATGAAAAAATGCTCAACCTCACTCACAAGAAGAGAAAGACCAATTAAAACTACACTAAGATACTGTTTATCAGCTGTCAGATTGGCAAAAGTCCAAAGCTTGATATCATAATCTGTTGGTAAAGCTGTGGGGAAATAGGCTCTTATACATTGCTGGAGGAACTATAAAATGGTACATTCCTTATAGAAAGAAATTCATCAATATCTAGCAAAATTGCATGTATATTTACCCTTTGAAATAGTCTCACTACTTCCAGAATCCTACCTCTAAAATCCATCAGTAAAAATACAAAGAGATGAATGCATGTTCAAGTTTATTCATTATAGCACTATTTGTAATAGCAAAAGATAAGAACCAGCCCAAGCGTCCATCAGTAGGAAACTAATTGAATGAACTATGTAATTTATTCCATGAAATACTTACAAGTATACAGTTGTAGAAAAGATTGAAGAATATTTCTGTAAAATATAGAATGTTTCTTTTTATGTGATATTTTTTAATCACAATTTTTTAATTTACTTTTTCTTTTTTTCAATTACAGTTGACATACAATATTACATTAGTTTCACATATACAACATAATGATTAGACACAGATAAAACTTATGAAGTGATCTGGTACCCCCGACACCATATATAGTTATTACAATGTTATTGACTACATTCCCTATGCTGTACTTTTTTACATCTCCTGTGACAGTTTTTGTAACTGGCAATTTGTACTTCTTAATCCCTTCACCTTTTTCACCCTGTCTCCCCATCCCCACTTCTATCTGGCAACCATCAATTTGTTCTTTGTATCTATGAGTTTGTTTCTGTTCTGTTTATTCTTTTGTTTTTTTTAGATTCCACGTAAAAGTGAAATCATGGTATTTGTCTCTCTCTGTCTGACTTATTTCACTTAGCATAATGTTCTCTAGGTCCATCTCGGTGAGAATCTGTGTTATTTAACCAAGACCGCTCCCTCCCCGCTCCCAGCTCAGTGAGGTGGGGACTCCACTCCAAACTGCTGCAGCATAGAACACAGGACTCCCTGCACCCCTCCTCTCAGTTGGAGGGCTTTCTTCTGGGGGGAGCAGAACTTGTGCATTTCTCATCCTGCCCCTGAGCTTCCTGTTGCTGAAACTGAGTTGTGGCTAGTGCATTCGAGTGGGGGCTCTCTTCTTCTGCCCATCTCCCACTCGTGGAATGGAGGCTGTACGTTGGGTATGGAGCGCTGCAAATACTGGGGCCCTAATCACCCTTGCTCTGGCTCATGAGGCAGGGGTTGCAGACTAGGAGAGGCAAGCTGAGAGGACCTCAGGCTGCTGTCACCCAACCCACTGAGCACTCAACTCCTCGAGCTGGCATGTCATTCAGAGAGGGAAGCTTTTCATTGTCCGCACTCCCAGCTCCAGAGCCTGGCTCAGAGATTTTGCCTGGGGGAGAAGCAAGGCCATGGAACAGCTCCTAATCTCTTCCCGCTGGAACTGACTTCTTTTGCAGCAGAGTGTGCAGAAGTTCAGACCTAAGCACACTCTCCAGAACAGTGGGGTTGTGGTGAAAGGCAAGTAGGAAGAGATGGATGGATTTAACAAAGACACAGCTCAGACTGTCAGCCAGCTCGTTTGTAGGAGAGACCCAGGGAGTAAGGCAGTCGGGAGGAGCCCTCCTGGGGACAGAACAGACATCAAACAGGGACCTCAGAAATTATTCTGAGCTGATTGGATTAGTTTGTAGAACGGTTTGTGCCCCGGGGCACTGGTGAAAATAATAGAGCTCATTATATTTTAGGGATTAACCTTTAGTATTGCGAATATTTTTTCCAAGTTTATAATTTTTCTTTTAACCTTCTATATGGAAGTTAAAAATGTTTATTTAGACAAAATTGTTAATCTTTTATTTCATGGTTTCTGTTTTTCATGACATACTTAGTAAAGCCTTTTCTATAGCAAGAGTATATAAACATTGTCTTCATATTATTTCAAAAATATGAAATATTTCAAACATAAAGAATTTAAAAACTCTTGTACTCACTATCCACATTTAATAAACTAAAATTTGCTGTATTTGCTTCAGATTTTTTAAAGAAATAAAATTTTAGATACAATTGAAGACCCTTTCATAATCCTTTCTAGGATTCTGTTTTTTGTTGCTTTTTTTTTAAGCTGAGCCATCCTGTCACCTGTTGGCAGCTCAGCGGCAGCTCAGCTCGGGCTAGGAATTGAACCACTGTTACTCAGGGCTCAAACTCTTGAGCGAGCACTTAACCAACTGAGCCACTTGGCCCAGCCCTCATAATCCTTTCTAATTCTATTTCCTTTCTTCTCCCCAAGGAGAAGAAAATATACAATTCTGAATTTTGTGTGTTTTATATCTATTTTTTACAGTTTACCATATATACTGTCTTCATGGTAAGTATGTGTATATTATTTTAGTTTTTGCCAATCCAATGGATGTGAAATGGTATCTTATTTCTTTTTTGTGTGTGTGCTTGTGTTTTTATTTTAAAAAATTTTTTAAATTTTATATATATATATATATTATTTATTTTTTTTTAAAGATTTTTATTGGGGAATTAGGGGGATGGGAACAGTGCTGGGGAATTGGGGGAAGGGGAACAGACAAGTTGCTGTCATTTTGTTCTTCAGTCTAGTTGTGGAGGGCGTTGCTTTACTGGCCCAAGTTAGCACCATCATTGCGCTCTTCCCGGGTGAGGCACATCAGTCACCGGCTTCTGGACGGTCGCTCACTGCGGCTGCTGGCCGCTCACGCTGGCTGCTGGCTACACACGGTAGCCCATGGCAACCCACTGCCACAGGGGCTGCAGCCTACGCCGTTGCCGGCGACTCACAGCTGCCCAGCTCCAGGTTGAGCTGTTGTTCAGCATCTTAGCTGTGGAGGGCAGTGTCACTGGCCCTCATATGTGGGATCCGAACCGGGGCCCTCTGGCGTCCCAAGCCAGTTCTTTACCATTGCGCCACTCGGCCGGCCCAAATTTTATATATTTTTAAAATTAGTTTCAGGTGTACAACACAGTGCAATAGTTATACTTTTTACCCCTCAAAGTGACAGCCTCCCCTCCCCCAACCCGCTGCCCCACTCCCCCCCCATATCATACACATCTATTACAATTCCTTTGACTCCACTCCCACACTATACTCCACGTCCCATGACTATATATATATTCAATTATAGTTGACATACAATATTATACAACATCAGCTTCAGATGTACAGTGCAGTGATCAAAGCCTCTACCCCATCCATGAAGTGGTCTTCCTAATAAGACATGCGACCATCTGACACCCTACAAAATATTTGCAAGATTATTAATTATATTCCCCGAGCTGTCTTTCATATCCCCGAGGCCATATTGTAGTTATCAATTTATGCTGTCTAATCCCTTCCCCTTCTCCCTCATCCCTACCTCCCTCCCAACTAGCAACCATCAGTGTTTCCTCTATATCTGAGATTATTTCTGTTTACTTTGCTCATTCAGTTTTTTAGATTCCACATATAAGTGAGATCATATGGTATTTATCTTTCTCCAACTGACTTATTTCACTTAACATAATAGTCTCTAGGTCCATCCATATCATTGCAAATGGTACGATTTCATTCTTCTTTATAGCGGAGTAATACTGCATTGTATAAATGTACCACAGTTTCTTAACCCAGGCGTCTATCGATGGGCATTTAGGTTGTTTCCAAGTCTTGGCTATTGTAAATAGTGCTGCAGTAAACATAGGGGTGCATATATTTTTTCGAATTAGCATCTTGGGTTTCTCTGGATAGATACCCAAGAATGGAATTGCTGGGTCATATGGCAGTTCCATTTCCATTTTTTGAGATACCTCCATACTGATTTCCATAATGGCTGCACCAATCTGCAGTCCCACCAACAGTGCACCAAGGCTCCCTTTTCTCCACAGCCTCCCAGCACTTGTTGTTTGTTGTATTGATGATAGCTATTCTGACCGGAGTGAGGTGGTATCTCTGTGATTTTTATTTGCATTTCTTTAATGATTAGTAAGGTCTTATTCTTATTTTTAATTCACTCTTCCCTGACTACTATAGAAGTTAAGTACTCCCCAAGCCCCATAATTGGAATCATACTGTACATACTGCTCAGAAATTTCCTTCCTTTCTTTCTTTTCTTTGGTTGAGTATATTTTTTGTATGTTTTTGTGGCATCAGGGCTGCCACTTTTTAAAATGACCTCATCATATCTTTTGTCCATTTTTCTATTGAGTCTTTTATTTCTTCGGGGTATTTATATATATTATATGTAATATATATAGTAATATATATTTTTTCATATATATTACATGTAGTCTGGATACTTTTGTCAGTTATATGCATAGCAAATACCTTCGGGTATGTGGTTGGTCATATAATATCTCTTATGTAGCCCTTTGTTATAGATGTTTTAAAGTATTTTTATAAAGTCAAAATTATCTTTTTGTTTAGAGTTCTCTTTATGTTTTAAGAAACTTCCTTACCTTGACGTTATAAAGGTATTATTTTCTAAGATACGAAGTTTTGACATTTAAATTTTTATTGTAAAATTTACTTTTCTATGCTCTAATATATAGATTTAATTTTAGTTTTTACCATGTAGCTAACTAGTTTTCCTGGCACCATGTAGTGAGTAGTCTGTCTTTTCCCCAGTGAATTATAATGGTCCCTGATTTGCGTGGGTTTGTATTCTGATTCGTTGGTATCCTTTTTTCATCTTTGCATGAGATTGAAATAATCTCATATTATTTCAATTACTATGGCTTTATAAGTTTTGATATAAGGTAAACCCTTCTTTCTTATTCTTCTTTAAAATTGCCTTGGATATTTTTGGCCCTTTAATCTTCCATATAGACTTGAAGCACACTTTGTCAGGGTCCACAAAAACTCTGGACATTTCAATTATGTTGCGCACACTTTGTCAGGGTCCACAAAAACTCTGGACATTTCAATTATGTTGCACTAAATTTATAGGTTAATTTGTGAGAATTACCATATTTACAAAATTGTGTTCCCACCCACGATGGCATATCTTTCCAGTTAGATGTTTTAAAATCTTTCAGTAAAGCCTCTTATTTTTTTCCATATAAGTATTGAATCTCTTTTGTTATATTTAAGTACCTTTTACACTATTTGTTATTGCAAATAGGATCATTGTCAAGTTTTCATTTTCTAATTTGTTGTTGCTGATGTATGATTTTATATCTAACAAATGTGCTGAAGTCTTATTACTTCTAATAGTTTATCTGTATTTTTTTTTCTTGGATGTTCTTTGTAAACAGTAGATGATCTAAAAATAACAATTTTATTTCTTTTCAATCTTTCACTTGTCCTTTTCTTATTGCATGTTTAGCACCTTTAATACAATGTTTATTGAGATACTAGTAGTAGACATTCCTATCCCATTCCTGTCTTTAAAGGGAATGATTCTAATATTTTACCATTAAATATATTTATTTTAGGTTTTTAATAGACTAAAAACATTCTCTTCTATTCTTAGTTTGCTACGATTTTTTAAAAGAATCATGAATTGGTATTAGGTTTTATTGATAATTTTTTATATCTATAGAGATGATTATATGATTTTGGTTCTGTTAATATGTTGATGAGGTGGAATGCATTAGGAGATTATCTGATGTTCTACTTTTGCTGTGATGTGTATTATTATCTCTAATATTTTGTTGGATTTAGCTTGGTAATTTTTAAGTTAGAATTTTGTATTTGTGATTATAAATCATATTGGTCATTTTTTTGGTCATATTATTCTTGTATGATTTTTTATAAGAGTTATAGAGATTTATATGATTTGGAATACTTTCCTTTTCTTTCTAATGTCTGGAGCATTTTGCATAAGAAGGGAGTGTTAGTTCCTTAAAGGCTTGATGAAACTCAATTGTAAAACCATCTGAGCCTGATACTTTTCAGGTATGTGTGTGTGTGTGGGGGTGTTAAATTTTTTTTCTCATTTAATTTTATTACTATTATAAGACTCTTGATTATCTCTTTTTGAGTCAATTTTGATCATTTTTCATCTATAAAGTTGTTTATTTCATTTCATTTTTGAAATTTATTGACAAAGTTTTTTAAAGTATTAGGATATTTAATTTTCATCTGTACTGCAGATGAAAATGTCTCCCTTATCATCCCCAATATTATTTTTCTGTGCTTATCTTCTTTTTTACTTGGCTAGTCTTGCTAGAGGTTTATCTTCTATTAGTCTTTTGGTTTTGTTAGTTCTTTTTTTCCCTTTGTTTTCTGATTGAATTTGTTTCTGCAGTTAACTACTGTTTTCATCTATATACTCTCCTTGGGTTCATTCTTTTGTTCTTTTTCTGACTTTCAAGTTGAATGCATAACATTAATATTCAGTCATTTTGCATTTGAAACTAAATGTAAGATTTCAGGTTTTCCCTATAATACCATTTTACTTAAATGTTCTATCATTTATATCATAGTTGTTTGTTTGGGTTTTTTTTGATTCATGAATTATTTAGTAATGTAGTTTTAGTTTCCCGAATATAGTGTTTCCTTTCATGTATGTATATTTTTATGTATATATTTTGCATTGTGAGCAAAGAGTATAGTCTGTATGATAATGATTCTTTAGTATTTGTTGAGACTTCCCTTTTTGCTTGCCAGGTGGTTAGTTTGTAAATGTCCTGTGAGCGCTTCTAAAGAATGAGTCTTTTTTATTTGTTGGATACATGGACACACATAATTTTTTTGCTTTATATATTTGTATATTTGAATTCAATTTTGTACATAAGGTGTTTATGTCTCCTATTTTCTTACTAATTTGTGGCCAGTCTCACCTTCTTTTCTGAGAAACTTGTAATAAAATCTCTTACTATGATTATATATTTCTGTTTCTTCCTGTGTTTGCTCAATTTTTGCTTTATTTTGAGCTAAGGTTGTTAAATGTATATAGATTCAGGATTCTTACCATTTCTTGGTGAATTGTACCTTATATTAAGTTAAGATCATTTTTATCCCTAATAAGTTATTTTTGCCTTGAAGTCTGTTTTTTTCTGATGTTAATGTATCTACCAGCTGTCTTTCTGTTAGTATTTTCTTGTATATCTTTTTCCATCCCATTTCTTTTTTTTTTTAAGATTTTTATTGGGGAATTGGGGGGATGGGAACAGTGCTGGGGAATTGGGGAAAGGGGAACAGACAAGTTGCTGTCGTTTTGTTCTTCAATCTAGTTGTGGAGGACGTTGCTTCACTGGCCCAAGTTGGCACCATCATTGCGCTCTTCTCTGGCGAGGCAGATCAGTCGCCGGCTTCTGGATGGCCGCTCACTGCGGCTGCTGGCTGCGGCTGCTGGCTGCTCACGCTGGCTGCTGGCCACACACGGTAGCCCATGGCAATCCACTGCCACAGGGACTGCAGCCCACGCCGTCGCCGGCGACTCATGGCAGCCCAGCTCCAGGTTGAGCTGTTGTTCAGCATCTTAGCTGTGGAGGGCAGTGTCACTGGCCCTCATATGTGGGATCCGAACCGGGGCCCTCTGGCATCCCAAGCGAGTTCTTAACCATCGCGCCACTCGGCCGGCCCCCATCCCATTTCTTTCAATCTTTCTCCCATTCCCTTTTTTTTTACACAGCATAGAGCTAGATTTTGTTCTATTGATACAATTAAATATCTTTGTTTTTATTGGGTGAATTTAATCCATTCCCTTTTATTATCGACATATTTGGATTAATTTCTGCCATCCATTTCAGTGGTTACCTTTACGTTTTTAACATGCTTGAATGGGCTGCTAAAAGTGTAACGTTTTCTGCCTCCCTTCAAAAAATACAAGAACTCTAAGAATGTTCTAACTTAAATTTCTTTACTCTCCATTCTCCGTGAGATTGGCTAATATTTTATTTCTACCGTGTTTTTAAGCAACTTCATGAATTAGTCATTATTATCATGATGCTAGTATTTTACATTTCATGCTGTTCATGTTTATCAATATGTTTACTGATTTCTTTACCTACTTTTTCCTTCTGGGGCTTAATTTCCTCTAGTTATTCTTTCGGCAAATGTCTGGGGGTGGTAAACTTTCTTAGTTTTTCCGGATACTGTCATTATTTTGCCCTACCTCTTGAATCATAGTATATTTAGTTATCCTGCCTGGTATATGTTGTTATTGGTGAAAAATCTATTGCCAGTCTAAGAGTTTTTCCTTCTGTAGGCAATCAGTTTTCCCTTGACCTTTTTAAGGTTTTTCAGTTGTATTTAATTATTAGCAAGTTTTGCCATTATATTTCCAAGTGTGAATTATTTTAATTTATCCTGTTTGGCTCTCATTGTGCTTCAGTCTTCAGATTTCAATTATGGAAATTTCTTGGTTCATTATATTACCTGGTTCATCAGCTCTCCCCTATATTCTCTATTCTCCTCTCCTTATGCTTTTATCAGGATTAAATCGGATCATCTGTTTCTAACGTCTCTTAACTGTTATTGCATGTTTTTTTCTCTCCATTTCTTATGCTTCTTTTGGGATGATTTCCTCCACTTTGTTTTCTAATTACAGTAATACCTTGGAGCATAATTCATTCCGGAAACAAACTACTCATATTGCAATACATCGCTTGTTTACCAAGTTAAAATGTACTAGAAATGTTTGCTCGTCTTGCAGAACACTCGCAAACCAAGTTACTCGCAATCCAAGGTTTTGCTGTAATTTATTCTTCAATAGTGTCTAATGTGTTTATTATACCCATAAAGTTGCAATTTAAATGACTGTATTTTTCATTTATAAGAGTTTCCTTCTATTACTTTAATGGCATCTAAAAGTTTTGATATGTGGTATTTTAAGTAGTTCAAGTAAAACTTTTTTTTTTTTTTTAGATTTTTTTTTTAATTGGGGAATTGGGGGGATGGGAACAGCGCTGGGGAATTGGGGGAAGGGTAACAGACAAGCTGCTGTCGTTTTGTTCTTCAGTCTAGTTGTGGAGGATGTCGCTTCACTGGCCCAAGTTGGCACCATCATTGCGCTCTTCCTGGGTGAGGCAGATCAGTTCCCGGCTTCTGGACGGCAGCTCACTGCGGCCGCTGGCCGCTGGCTACACACGGTAGCCCATGGCAACCCACTGCCACAGGGGTTGCAGCCTACACCGTTGCCGGCGACTCACAGCAGCCCAGCTCCAGGTTGAGCAGTTGTTCAGCATCTTAGCTGTAGAGAGCAGTGTCACTGGCCCTCATATGTGGGATCCGAACCGGGGCCCTCTGGCACCCCAAGCCAGTTCTTAACCATTGCGCCACTCGGCTGGCCCAAAGTAAAAATATTTTTAAATTTCAGTTATGACTTCTTTGATTTATGATATATATTTAAGTATATTTTGTAATTTCCAAATATAATGGAAAGTTTCTAGTTATGTTTTTTAAAGATTTGTATTAAAATATAGTTAATATAGAATATTAGTTTCAGATGTATACCATAGTTTTCAACATTTATATACCTAAAGAAATGGTCACCATGAGAAGTCTGGCAACCATCTGACACTGTACCATGCTATCAAAATATTATTGACTATATTGTCTATGCTGTACATTACATCCCCATGGCTTATTTGCTTTATACCTGGAAATTTGAACCTCTTATTCCTCTTTACCTTCCCTCCACTTTTAAAATTTTTCAATTACAATTGACATTCAATATTATTTTATATTAATTTCAGGTGTACAACATAGTGGTTAGACATTTATGTAATTTAAGAAGTGATCCCCTGACTAGTCTAGTACCCACCTTGCCGCTATACATAGTTATTACCATATTATTGACTAAATTCCCTATGCTTTACTTTGCATCCCCCCTAGTTATGTTTTTATTAACATCCAGTTTGTGGTCAGAAAAGTTTTATTTCATTCATTTGAAAATACTTGAGATTGTTTGGTTAGTATGTGATCAGTTTTGGTAACTGTTCCATACGTGCCTAAAAATATGTATTCTGCACCTTGACCATGAGATAGTTTCTGTCTGTCTGTCTGTCTGTCTGTCTGTCTGTCT
>NW_017731361.1:1825832-1836713 GCF_001890085.2 Hipposideros armiger | reverse complement strand
CCCATACGTGTATATGATGTCAAATTCTTTCAGTTTTTGTTTTGTCTCATTTTTATCTAAAATTGTTTAATTTTGTTTTTATTCTCAAAAGAAGTTTCATCTGGGTATAGAATTCTATGATAACATTTGTTTTCTTTCAGGAAATTAAATATATCATTTCATTATGCCTTCTATTGTTGCTGTTGAGAAGTTAGCTGTCAGTTGGTCACTCCTTTGAAAATAATCTCTTGTTCCCCCTGTCTACTTCTAAGATTTTTCTCTGTTTATGATTTTCTGTACTTTTACATGATGATATGTTTAAGTGTGGATTTTTTTTTTAATTTCCTACTTTAAGTTTGTTGAATTTATTCAATCTGGATTTGTGTCTTTTACTTGTTCTAGAACATTTTCAGCCATTATCTCTTTAAATATTATCTCTGCCTCTTTCTTTTTCATATCTTTCTGAGATTTCAATTAAACATATGTTAGACCCTCTTATTTAGTTTTCCCTTTTTAAAAAAAAAACACTTATTTTTATTTATTTTTTTTTAAGATTTTTTTTTTTACTGGGGAATTGGGGGAGGGGAACACACAAGTTGCTGTCCTTTTGTTCTTCATTCTAGTTGTGGAGGACGTTGCTTCACTGGCCCATGTTGGTATTATCATTGCGCTCTCCCTGGGTAAGGCAGATCCGTCACCCGCCTCTGGACGGCCGCTCACGGCAGCTCTTGGCAGCTCATACCAGCTGCCGGCCGCTCATGCTGGCTAACGGCCACACACGGTAGCTTATGGCAGCCCACTGCAGCAGGGGCTGCAGCCCACGCCATTGCCGGTGACTCACAGCAGCCCAGCTCCAGGTTGAGCTGTTGTTTTCTATCTTAGTTTTAGAGGGCAGTGTTACTGGCCCTCATGTGGGATCCGAACCTGGGCCCTGCTGCTCAGAACTGGCGTCCTAAGCCACCTCTTAACCAACGCGCCACTCAGCCGGCCCTAGTTTTCCCTTTTTAAAACCTATTTTTCATATGTTACATCTCTGTCACATCTCTGCTGGTCTAGATAACTTCGTGTCACTTATCTTCTAGTTTACTTATTTTCCCTTCTTCTATGTCTGATCTATTATTGAATCTATTCATTAAATGCTCAATTATGTGTTTATAGTTCTAATTTTTAGAAAATTTATTTTATCTTTGTCAAAGTCTGATACATATCTTTTTTGAGTTTCTTATTTACTGCAGATATTTTTAAGGATGCGTTTTATTTATTCAAACATTGTAAACATAGTTATTTCACAGTACATGTTTTATAATTCCAGGTCTGTTTCTGCTAGTTTGCATCAGTGGTGCCTTGTTTCCTTATGTGCTTGGTTATTTTTGGCTGTACTACACATTGATTTTTAAAAATTATTTGGGGCCTGCAAGGAAGGTGTCTTTCAGAGAGGATTTGTGTTTTATTCTACCAGGTGTTTGGAGGTAATTAACAAGCTGGAACCATCTCAAGTCAGGTTCACAACTTGAGGTTTTTCTAGTCCATCCAAGAGATGGGAACCTAGACTGTAAAACTATGGATTGTGGCTTCAACTTTTTGTGGTCAGTTTTTTCTTTTTCATTGGTTCCTCTTTTTTTCCATTCTAATTATTATCAGTGCAATCTTTCTGATTCACCTTTAAGCTAGGACTTCATAAGACTACACTCTTTGGATAAATGTAGGGTGGCTTTGGTCACCCTAGACCTTGACTTTGTCTTGTCCCCCTTTCTTTACAAGGCTGCCAAAACCAAAACTCAAGTTTGAGTGAATCAATGAATGCTCTAGGCCTGAGTAAATGAATACGCTGGTTACTTTTCTGGGCTCCCTCATTTCCTTAGCATTTGCTCTGGTAGTTCCTAATCATTTTGTTGGTTTTTAATGCTTCTAAGGAGATATTTTAAATATTTATTTAGTTTTGTTTTTTTTTCAAAGAAGGGATGTGGAAGAGGAGGCAAATGACACTGAGAAGCCTTTTAAGGAGGATCCTAAAAGCTGTCAGATGATTATACCACATTGGCCAAAATGTAGTTTTTATACTTATAATTTATTTGCCAAGCAATAATTTTGCTACTGTGGAGGAATGGGAGAACAGATCATGAAGGACAGCAGTTTCTGCCATAGCAAGCTTTAAGCTTAAAAAATTTTTTTTTCTCTTTTCTATTTGCTCTGGAATAATGTAGCATAAAATTATCTCTTTTATTGAGATTTGAAAAAGATAACCTTTGCTGTAGAATGGTCAGGACTTGAAGAGCACAGTATACCAGAGAAAACTGGACTAAGCTGGACCAGGCAGCGTGGATATGAGAAAGGCTGGTTGTGGAAAAGGAGCCTGCTAGGGGCAGGGGCCTTACATATGTTATCTCATATAAAATCCTGGCAACAATGCTTGTGGTGGGTAATCGGATTTTAGCTTTACACGGGAGGATACTTGTCCAAGGGCACTCGGGTAATTTACATGAAGGCTCCACTTTAAACCCAGAGCTTTGATGTCAAAGCCATGTTCTTTCTACAGTTTGAAGAGTTAACAGACTCCCATAGAAAGGGCCATTCCTCTAAGGATCTTGAATAGGGACCTTAGTCTTTTTCTTCATTGTGTTACACAAGCTCTTGACTTTGATATTTTGAGGTTGCGGGGAATGAAACAGGGAGGAAACAGGTGGGATATATGGAAAAGACCCCTTATTCAGGCTAGCTCCCATAGACAGAAGTCTGCGTGGTAGTCAGGATGTAACGTGATAAAAATCTGTTCTTTACCTTCCTTTCTTTCCATGGCCTACTCACACATTAGGAGTTGTCAGATGGGCCCTGCCTGAATTGAGCCTCATGAGGAATGTCATGCCCACAGGCTTCTGGCCATTGACATCAAGCCCTGAAAACAGCTCTGACCAACCTTTCCAGAAAAAAAGCCTGGTCAGACTGGGGAAGAATGTTTCAAACGGCTGCTCTGTTCCATTTTTTGGAACATTCAAACCCCTTCTGAGTGTTTTTTCTATGAAATTTAAGTTACAAGGTCATATGGATGGGGAAATATCGACCCTGTCCCCTGCTGATGACAGCCATGCTTTGCTGCCTGTGCTGGGTAGAAGACTGGTAGGAGACTCTCAGGGCTTTTTCAGGAAGTTGGCTGCATCCCATTATCTCAGAATGTGTGTGAAGTGTTTAACGAAAAGCACTGGGTAAAAGGCTGTCATGTGGCTGTGGAACAGAAGGATTTCCTTGTATTGGACGATCCATAATCCCTTTGTTTCAGAGAAATCTCTAAGACTGACTTCTCAGGCTGCCTCTCAGCCCCCACTGCATTTCATTTGCGTACACAACCTTGAGAATTAAAACTAATTTCTATCTCATTTTCCCTCAGCTTTTATACTGTGTTTAATCAGTTGCTTTGGTCCTACTGTTACTTCAGCCCAGCTTGTCAGGAAAGGATTATAGCTGGGCCCTGGTGCCCAGCCTCATCCAGAGCATCTGGCCAACATGCCAGGTTGCAGAATGTCTCCGAGGCTTCTTGCGCTCTTTGACTTGCAAGTGCAGGGTAGTTTAAGCTGTTGTGGGGCCTTCCCTTTGCAGAACTCCCAGAAAATGGGAAGGCTAAAGGGGGCTGAAGCTTTTTGAAAAAGCCAACTGGAAAGTGTATAAATAAAAAGCAAGCCCCCTGCCCTGTTCCCAGGAGTCCTCCCCAGGTTACTTTTTGTGGTTAGGCTATTTAGATTCTCAGGGCAAGGCGCCAGTAGGGCTTCTGGTTAGCATTAGACTGGGAGTTCTGGGGGCATCCTGAGGGACTTTGCCTCACAGTGGTCACTCTGCTACCTTCACTCTGAGCACGGGCATTTTCACAATTCTCACTTTCTTGGTGGGAAACTTCTGGGTAAGGGTATGCCCACATTGGGGTGGGCACTAAGATTCAAAGAGAAGCAAAGGCCAAGAAGAAAGTGGGCACAGGAATAAACTTGCTGGGCAGCTCTCAGCCAGGAAGAGAGGACAGGAACAAGCAGGCCCTGGTGCATACCTGTGGCATTTAACACGAAACCCGTTTGCCCAGGTGTTTTTGCCAAAGAGTTATGGACAGTGATCAGTGGCTGAATGGAGAGGAGCCTCAAATCTCCAACAGTGCCTGTGCCGAAGTGATTTGTTCAAGACCCCAGAGCCAGCCAGCAGCCAGAATGAGAAGATGAGCCAGAAGGTCTGATTTTTCAGGCTAAGATAAGGCCTTCAGGTAGCATTTCCTGCCCACTCAGAGAACTGAGATCTGGAACAACGTGTTCCTGCAAAATGTAGATAAAGCCCCCCCTGTCCAGCCCTGTAACTCAAAACGCAGTTTCTCTGTTTGCAAAGGTAGGAACTGTTGGGGGTTTATCAAGCTGGATGGTGCCTTGGTGCTAGGTAGGGCAGTGAGGATCTTCTGCATAGTTGTCCAGCCTGCCCTCCCTCTTCTTTCCCTTCCCCTCCCTTCTTTGCTGCTACCACCTGTCTTCAGGTCTTCATAGTGACCACTTGGGGCCCCACCTCTCTCTTGCTATGACTAATCTTGGCCCTGTGTTCTTGAAGTCCGAAACCAAAGGTTCACTAAAACTGCATGGTTTAGAGACTTGTAAAATTCTTGTTTTCCCCATGGAATGTGGTCACACTTCTCTGTAGTATTTTGGTAAATTTTCAGATTAGGGTCTATGAAGTGACCTACTTAAATTTAAATGTTATGTCTTCAACTCTGATTTGGTAATATATTCATATGGTTCAAAATTCAAAGGGCACAAAAGGGCCATGGTGTAAACACTTCCTCCCACTCCACTCCTGTGCTTTCCAGCTTCTCTTCTGCAAGGCAACCAGTGTGGCCAGTGTCTTCTAGAGAGATTTACGCATATTCAAGCACATATACCCATGTAGTATTTTCCCCCCTGTTTTTACGTAAAAGGTAGGTTACTACATATACATGATTCTACAATTTGCTTTTTCCATTTAACAATTTATCTTGGCTATCACTTTTTTTTTTTTAAGATTTTTATTGGGGAATTGGGGGAATGGGAACAGACAGTTGCTGTCATTTTGTTCTTCAGTCTAGTTGTGGAGGACGTTGCTTCACTGGCCCAAGTTGGCACCATCATTGCGCTCTTCCTGGGCGAGGCAGATCAGCCGCTGGCTTCTGAACGGCTGCTCACCGCGGCTGCTGGCCGCTCACGCTGGCTGCTCACGCTGGCTGCTGGCTACACACGGTAGCCCATGGCAACCCACTGCAGCAGGGGTTGCAGCCTACGCCGTCGCCGGCAACTCATGGCATTGGCTATCACTCTTTATCAGTACATAAGGAGCTTATTAGGAGGTGGCTCTTGTTTTTAATAAATGTTGAATGACTCAGGTGGAAGCTTTTGGAAAATGTGTGCATTGACCGATGTTTAAAAATGACAGTGCTCCAATTAATTAGACATATTACTAGGCAAAATTTATTGTTTAAATGAAAGCTATATTTGATTGTTGTGTCTAAGAAGTGATTACTGATGGCTTTTTAGAGCCAGTATGACTCACAAAGCATCTTTGATGATAAGTTTGGAATGACTATGTCATTAGTTTTGATTGAGGGTTTGTGCAATTCAGAATTTTAGCTTAAAACCTGTTAAGGCAATAAAGCAGCCACATGCTGGGTCTCCTTGGCTGCAGTGTTTCCCCCCCATGGTGTTGGTACCATTTTATAATGATCAGGTGTAAGGGGCTGTGCTAGATATACCATGCCCAAGAGGCAGTATGGACTCTGGAGATGCCTAGGTGCTTTGACTTTGCAACTGAAAAGTAAAAAATGAAAAGCTTGGCTAATTGCATTTTCCTCACTGAAATATGATGACAAGTTGGGAAGGCTTCCAGACCCAGGTGACCGACTGGTTGGGCTGTGGTCATGTTCCTGGTAAAGAGACCATTCCCAGAGGGATGGGGGAGATGCGTTGGGCGTGGGTAAGAGCGCTCCATCTTGAGTGTTTGCCAGTGGCCCAGAAGCCACTTTAAAGCTTCCGAGAGAGCCAGGCTATTTACAGAAGACAGAAGCCACCCTTCTTTCCCTTTAGAGGGATGTAAGGGGTTAAAATCCTCAGGGCCAGCTTCGGGCAACCAGAGCTCCTGATCACTGACAAGAATATGGTGCTGTTCTCCCCATCCCCTTCTCTTCACAAATAGATAATTCCAATTTTTAAATTGTTGGGGCCATCCGAGTGGCTCAGTTGGTTAAGAGCTGGCTTAAGAGCGCGAGCTCTGAGCAACAGGGCCACCAGTTCGATTCCCACATGGGCCAGTGACACTGCACCCGAGCTGAGCTGTCACTGAGCTGCCAACAGGTGGCAGGATGTTTCAGCTGGTGTAACAACAAGATTGTTCAGTGGTGGGCTACGCCCACCCCCAGCTAAGACTGAACTCCGCACCTTGAGCTGAGCTGTTGCCTGGATGGCTCAGTGGATAGGGAGTGCGCTCAGCAACAAGGTTGCTGGTTCGACTCCCACATGGGATGGTGGCTATGCCCACCCACAACTAAGATCTAAGATTGTAACACAGCACCTTAAGCTCAGAGGCCACGAGCTGCCGATGGGCAGCCAGATGGCAACTGGCACCCTCCACAATGAAGATTGAAGAACAACAACTTGGCTGGTCCCCTTCCCCAATTCCCCAACACCATTCCCCTCCCCCAATTCCCCAATAAAATCTTTAAAAATAAATAAAATAAATTGTCCACTAGTCCCAGGATGGATTACCACTTAGATTTTTTAAAATAATGTATCAAATATCAAATTGACTCAAAATTTTTTCCTTGTTCTTTGGGTACCCATGCTTTCCTGATGCCCAAGGACCAATTGAGTGTCTCTGTTGTATGATCCAACTTTGAGAGATTCTAGATCTCCTGAAGAGCTGCCTTCTTCCTAGGGTTTGGGTGGCAGGAATTATTTTACAATGTCAAGAATTTTGAAGTTAAAAAAAAAGTTCTTTTGTTTATTTAATATTATCTTTACCCAAACTGAACATTAGAATAGCTCTGAAATTTTCCTCCAAGAAATGCATTTTCTTCTTGATTGCTCCATGATGAAATCAGTCTTAATTTCAGTTCAACTGGTGTGTAAAAACACACAGTGAGTGATTATTAGTCCCCGAAGGAGACAAGACAGATGGAGCCCAGAATGGAATTGGCTTTATGATTAATTGAATCCTTGAAGAGTTGAATAGAGTTAGAGCTGATTCGGCCCAATCAGCGCCTTGAGACGGCTGGTGCTGTCCCGAGCCTGAGAGAGGGAAGGGTCACAATAACCCAGATTTATCCTCTATTAAAAATGGATTGGATGTATGCAGCAGACGGTTCCCATTTTTAAACCATTGATGCAGGATAATTGGAATGGAAACAAACAAGATTAGAGCTAGATTACAGGTATTCTGCAAGCTACCTCCTAAATCAATCAGAGTCCGAGATTTCTTCTTAATGTGCGTTATCATTAGAGTGAATCATTGAGACTCAGCCACACATCTGGAGCTGTCCAGCCAAAAGGGGAGGAGGAAGGAGGCGGAGCAGAGAGCTGCTGGGGGTTGGCAGCTGGGTACAGCGGTAGAGTGGTTTTCTGTTTGTTTGGTTGTCTGAGCAGAAGTCTTACAAGAGAATTTTAATTTAATTTTACTGTTTTTTTCGTTCCAGCAGGGATGCATAATGTATAGGTTTGAAATGACTGCCTCTTCTCCATAGTGAATAGATGGATGTTATTTATTTATTTATTTTTTTAATGTTTGGATCAAATGGTTACCTAGGGAAGCTGCTGCCTGTGGGGACCCTGCAGTCCAGGGAGCGGGAAGGGAGAGGGCCTGGTGCTGTGCAGAGTGCACACACATTAATCATCAAGTCTACTGGGATGATGGGTGCCTTGGTGTCTTGCCAGGGGGCCTATTGTATAGAACATTGTCTGTGGATCCAGAGAGCTCAGGTTTGCCTTCCTGGATGGGCTATACTTCTGGGCCAGGAGCCGAGGGAGGAAGCCCAAGTTCCCTCCCAACCCTCTCCCACCACTAACTCTAGCCATGGGCGTGGGGCGGAGTGTGGGCACCAGGTCCTGATCCTGAGTGTGACTCTGATTTAATCCTGAACTCAGGAGTCTGGACACATGGGTCACAATCTCATGTCTACAGCCAGCTAACTGACATTTGAGTAATCGTTTTACAGAAATTCTAAAAACAAGAGGACTAGGCATCTGAGGCTCTGTTTGGCTGGAGAAGTGTTCCACTGTCGCTTTCCTTCCTGAGTTTTGTTCCAGGTGCTGGTGCCTGTGCCAAGTCCCTGGCAGCATGCTGGGTTTCGGCCCATAGAAGTTCCATCTGACAGGCAAGCCTCACCCTTACCTTGGAACTGTGCTTGTTTTCTTTTTTTTTTCCTTTTCATTTTTCCATTTTGAGTTCTTGTGAGTCAGGCTGCAGGCAGCTCATTTACATGGGAGTCAGCCAGAAGGAAAGCCGCTTGAAATCTACTTTCATTTTTGCCGTGGGAGGTGTTTTCCTGTTGAATTGCTAACCAGGCGGGTCAGAAGGAATCAGAAGGGATCTCACGCATCCCTAGATGAAAATGAGTACAGCAAAGCACCTCAGAAGCGGGTGTAAAAAAACCTCCTTGAAGACATATCTTAACTCTGCCATGCTCCAAACTGAGCCTACCTAAAAGGCAGTCTCCCCAAGGGAAGGAGGTGAGGTTTCTTTGTCTCACATTAGAGAAGGTGACACCGAGGCCCATGCCACACCCTCAGGCCTCTGTAGAGCTAAGACCTGAGCTTCTCTTCTCCCTATTTCCCACTGCCCTGTCCTGCGGCTACCTTGGCCCCCGCTAGCTACTCCGGCTGTAGCTTTCGTTGCTGCCATTGTGTCAGGCACAAAGGAGTTTAATTTGCCTATTTCATTGGAGTCCCCTTTGTGAAGAAGAGCGCCTGAAAAGTATCTAATCCCCCGGTGTCCGATACAGCCTTTGCCCTTGTCAGAGGCATTGCTCTCATTGCCGACTCAGCCGGACCCTGTCAGTCTTGCCCGGGACTCAGTGGTGCTTGGCCTCCAGGGTCTGTGGTGCACATCCCTCTTTTGTGTGCTGGAGCCTGGATCTTCCCACCTGCCTAGAGCAGTGCTTCTCCTGCAGTCCTGGAAATGCAGCTGCTCTGTTCAGTGATGAGGATGGGCTAGATAGACATGTAAGGCTTCTGGTTATATAAGGTGGAAGAAGAACTTAGCAGCGTCTGCCTTGGCCTTCGAGTCTCTAGACTTTGGTTGGAACCTGTCCTCTGGGGCAGGGGAAAATTCTAGCCACCTTTGCTATTCCCCCCAACAGCCCAATGTGACAGGAAGCTCTTACTTTAGACTCCAGGTTGACATACATGACTCGTGGCTCTTGAGTCTCACCTGTGTATTCACTGCCCAGTGTTGTGGCAGGATATGTATCAGAGAGATGGCTGAATGAGCTGTTCCCAGCAGAGGAATCTCTTGTCCGGGAGTCTTTACGAGGTACGCCAACTAGGCTTGTGGTTCTCAGAGACTGTCTCTTTCTGCTTGGGTATCAGCGTTGTTCACACTCACAGTTTCTGCCAGGCCTCCCTGTCCCTCTTCTTTTCTAGGGGGAAGTGTTCTCTATTGTGACCAGGTAAGTGGACAGGTTCTACTGGGGAGGGCTGGTGGAACATGGGAGACACATTAGCATGGCATGGGTGGTGGTAGGACAGACATGTACTTGGACACATATCTCCTGTATGTCTCATGCAGTATGATGGGACCTGTCCTTGCCCTGCTCCCCTCTCTGTGTAGCACCCCAGCCTCTGGACTACTAGGCAAATGTGATTCTTGATGACAAGTTGGAAGGGAGGAGCTAAGCCAGGTAGCAGTCATGGCTAAGGGCTTCCCATCAAAAGGGATGTTTTCAGGAACAGTGCTTGATGTACAACCCCCCACCCCCACCCTATCCCCACCCCCATGGGTGTGTTGTTAAGAAATAACTTTGTCTGCTAAACATCTAAACATCTAAAGAAACATTCTGGGGAAGCCCAACAGGAAGCAGAGATGCTGTTCCAGGGATGCAGAGGAACCCAGAGGCTAGGAGCACCAGGGTCCCACTGACTTGCCCAGTGACTTTGGCCAAAGTCCTTGGCCTCTCTGTGCTCTTACCTGGAAGTGGGGAACATTCTCCTCTACCTTCTGGGGCCATGGAGAGAGATGAGATTATTCCTATGAAATGCTCTGACTGTCTTGGAAGAAAAATGGTGTATCTCTGCCAGTTGTTGTTGTTATAAATAGTGACACTTGGAAATCAATAGGGCATCACTCAGAGGAGCTGCAAATACTGCCCACGCCTGTTTGTTTTCCAGTTTATTCTCACCTTTTCCTAATGAAGGGAGGGGCAGATGCTGTCTGCCTTGCACACCTCCCTGATGGTTGGGAGGATTAACCAAAGATAATGAGCACAGCCAGACTGTGAACTGGGCAAAAGCATTTGGTGGCAGAGGTCGTTGCCCATGGTAAACAGGCTCAGAGAGGCCAGCTTGTTTGACAAGTGTTTACTGAATTTCAACTCTGTTACATTCTAAGGGGATTATAAGATGGATTTGGCATGTTACCGCCCTCAATATATTTAGAGTCTACACCAAGGCATGAAGAATGTTTAGAAATGACCAGAGTACCTACAATATTCCAGGCACTGACCTGAGAGGTTTACATACATTTTCTCATTGAATCTGTCCAAGTAAGTCCTATTATGAGTATTATGAGTAAATACAATTATCATTTCCAGTTTACACAAGAGGAAACTGAGGCCTAGGGAGGTCAAGTACTTCCCTAGGGTCACATAGCTATGTTGCTTGAAGCCAATTTCTATTAACATGCCCCCCCCCCCCCCCCCCCCCCCCC
>NW_017731361.1:1792735-1825392 GCF_001890085.2 Hipposideros armiger | reverse complement strand
CCCCTCAAGAGAAACCCGTTTGCCCTTGCCACGCTGGACGTGACATCGCTAAACTGTGGTTAGATCTAAGACGTGATCTAGGCAGTGTGCCATGAAAGCCAAGCTCTTAACCACTGTGCCATGCTAAGCAATGATAAATGCAGACAGAGAGAGAGAGAGAGAGAGAGAGAGAGAGAGACTGAGAGAGAGAGACTGAGAGAGAGAGAGACTGAGAGGCAGAGAAGTGGGGGAGGAGGAGAGAACCTAGATGGGAAAGAGGATGACAGGGAGGAGAGAAAGAGGTTGAGAGAGCCAGGTATCTGTGTTTTTGTTGTTTTCTCTGCCCGCGAGTGATAATCAGCCCAACTCGTTGCCTTTATTTCCATGAGCCATGGTCAGATCCAACCCGGAAGGAAAATCAGGATGTGTGTTAGGAGCGGGCAGTAGGTAAGAACCTTGATTGAGTGGCTCACCAATCTCAGGAAATGACTTGTCAGACACGCCCATCATGAGATGGACTTTGTTCCCTGGAGAAGGTAGTTTGGGGTTTCTTCCCTCCTTTTTCGATAAATTGGGCTCTGGTGCCTCTGTAATCGAACTCTCCAGTGGGTCCTTCATTCCCTTGCCCCTCCTCACCACGGGCTCCTTTTGGAATCATTGAGAGCCTGGGTGCCCATCTCAGCTGTGGTCCTGGGCCCACAATGCTTCTCAGAAGGAATCATCATCTTATTGCTGGAGACAGGCACCCAGGGTGAACCTCTGATACAAATGTGAGGCTGCCATGGCAGCATTAGACCCACCACACTAGGAGGAGAATTTGCCTGTTGTCACCAAGCACAGGAGAGGGACCCTGCCACTGGGGAGAGGGTCAAGCACAGTATTTTTAGCAAACAATCCTTTATCGTTTCTTCAGCCACTTTAAAAATAGATATCACCCTTTCTTTCTAATTGGCACCATTTGTCATCCTCTGTCCTTGCTTTTCACACACTGAATGGTTCATGAATATTTATTTACCCTCCTAGAGGCAATTCCATATATACGTGTATGTGTGCGCATGCAGGCGTGTATGCACCTTTCAAACTCATTCTGCCCCTCCTTCCTTTCCTATTATGAAATGTGACATAGTGGAAAATAGTGGAAAGCAGGGGCTGGAAAGAAAGCTGGAGCCCTTGACTTTGAACCCTTTTCATTGATGCTGCACCTGACGAATTCCCACACCTCTGTTCCATATTCCTGCTTGTCTGGGAGGTTACCTCTCCCCCGACTCTAGTTGTCCAAACTGTCTGCTTTTTTCAGAACTCGGCCAACTTTGAGGTCCCATACCGTACCTCCACCCTCTTTGGTTGGTGGGGAAATCCCTGTCCTTGGCACTCAAGTCCCAGATCCCCAAGGTGCTTTGAGGACGTACTCTGGCTTGGACGTTCAGCTCTTCAGATTCTTTGTTGTTGATATTCTTGGCAAAGGTGAGAGGAGTAGGGAGCCAGCTTTCACCTACTAGGTTTTCCTCCTCAAACTTCTGCTTGTCAGCTACACTGACAAATAAGCCTGAGAAGTTCTGAACAAGGGAGCCTGGAGCCCACCTCAGGGATGTTTTGCTGAGCTGAGGACCCTGGAAAGAACCCATACTCTTATGGCTGGGCCCTCTGCCTGGGATGTCCCCACTCCTGAGCCCTTGTTCTCTTGTGGCTCTCCAGAGTGGCTGAAAGGACAGGACTGCCTGAGCATTCTTTTGGTATCTAGCGCCTCTCGATGCCCTTTCCCTATGCTCTCTCCCTCTTAATGTCTTCTCTAGACCAGAAATGATTCCAGATGTCTCCTTATTTTCACCCCTAGCAAGGAAGCCCTCTCTCATTGCTCATCTCAACACTTACCTCTTCTGGCTTTAAAAATTTATTCATTGGGCCGGCCGAGTGGCTCAGTTGGTTAAGAGCTCGCTCAAGAGTTTGAGCTCTGAGCAACAGCGGTTCGAGTCCTGGCCCGAGCTGAGCTGCTGCTGAGCTGCCAACAGGTGGCAGGATGGCTCAGCTAAAAAAAACCAAAATGTATTCATTCAAAAAATATGTATTGAGTACCTAGTATGTGCTAGGCACTCTGCTATACTGGGGAGATGGTGGTGAACAAGACAGATTGGTATTGCTTCTTAAATAGTTTACCTTTTAGTCACTTTTGTGCTTCAAAGGATACTGTCAAGAAAGTTTTATGACAAACTACAGCATGGGAGAAAAATTTTACAAATCAATATCCAGTAAGAAATTTGTATCTAAAATATGTAAAGAACTCTTACAGTTCAATATTAAAAAAGATAAACTAATTAAAAAATAAGCAAAGGATCTGACTAGACAGCTGTCCAAAGGAGATATATAATGGCCAGTAAGCGCATGGAAAGATGTTCAACATCATGAGTCACCAGGGAAATGCAAATCAAAACCACAGCGAGGTAACACTTCATACTCACTAGAATAACTATTGTCAAAAATACAGATAATGACAAATGTTTGGTGAGAATGTGGAGAAATTGAAACCCTTGTATACTGCTAGTGGGAATTTAAAATGATCCATTCACTGGGAAAAACAGTCCATCAGTTCCTCAAATGGTTAAACACAGAGTTACCATATAACATATAACCCAGCAATTCCACTCCTAGGTATATATCTAAGAGAAATGAAAACATATGTCCACACAAAAACTTATACATGAATGTGCATAGCAGTACTATTTGTAATATCCAAAAAGCAGAAACAGCTTAAATGTTCATCAACTGATAAATGGATAAATACAATGTTGGTATATCCATACAATGGAATATTATTTGACAATAAAAAGAAATGTACTAATATACGAGTATGCTACACATGGATGAAAATTTAAAACATGCTAAGTGAAAAAAGCCAGTCAAAGACTACATATTGTATAATTTCATTTATATAAAATATCCAGATGAGGCAAATTCGTAGAGCCTGGAAGTAGATTAGTGCTTTGCCTGATCCTGAGAGGGAGGGGGTTAGGGAGAAATGGGGAGTGATTGCTAATTGGTATGACTTTTGCGGGGCAGGTGGGTGGTTTTTAATGTTTTAAAATTGATTGTAGCGATGGTTGTACAACTCTGAATATACTGAAAGCTGTTGGATCATGTGGTAAATTGCATGGTATGTGAATTATATCTTGACAAAGCTGTTTTAAAAAGTCAGTGATAAGTGTTATAAGGAAAATAAAATAGGATTATGTAGGGATTTTTTAGATAGGCTAGTTAGGCCTTTCTGAAGAGATGTCATTCTGGCCTCAACTCAAATGTCAAGATGGAGTCAGCCATGCACACATTAGACTAAGAGTTTTCCAGGCGGAGGGAGTAGCCGGCGCAAGGGCCCTAAGGCAAGGACAAGCTTGGCTAGTCCGCGAAGCAGCCAGAAGGCCTGCGTTGCCAGAACGGGGTGAGCCAGAGAGTGACTAGGAAGTGAGGTTGGAGAAGTTGGCAGTGTGCCTAGAGATCAAGGTGAGAAATATTTGGATTTTATTCTAAGGATAATGGGAAGCCACTGGTGGCTTTTAGTCAGAGGAGTAACAAGATCTGATTTACATTTTTGAATGATGCCTCTGGTTGCTTTGTGGGAAAGAACTGTTCATGTTTTCAGAATATAGAACTTCCTACCTGTTTTACACCTCTCACGGTAGGAAATTCTTCTTGGTGTCTCATAAACGTCATCCTTTCTTATCAGGATCCTGAGTGGTACACCTGAGAGCCATGATAGCCCCCCATAACTGGGAAGATTATTGTTTTTCAGGTTAGGAAATTGAGTTGGAAAGCCTCCGTGTCGTTCCATGGATGTCGCTACTTTCATCATGAGGTGGTGGCTTTCCAGGTTCAGGGCCATGGCATCTACCTGGTTTTCCAGTGCTGGAGCTGGCTCTGGCTATGGTACCCTGACTCTAAGAGGAGTAGGGCAACCCTGCCGCCCTCACCAGCTGTCAGGACACCCGCTCCCTTCCCCCGAGGTTGAGGGCATTCTGGAGGGTAAGCAACACAGGGTGCTGTGTGCAAGTCCCACAACCCAGTGGCAGGGTGGCACTGAACTTTCTTTGTGTGGCTCCAGGTAGCACCTGAGAAGCTATGTGATATAGTGAATTAGAACATAAGACTGAAACTATATGGCTTGGATTTGGACCTAGACTCCACAACTCATGAACTATCTAACCATGAGCAAGCTATTTCATCTCTCAAGCAGTTTTCTCACCTGTGAAATGGGGACAATAGCACCCACCTAGGTTGGTTGTTGTGGGGGATTGAATGTGTTAATACGTGTAAAGCATTTAGAAGAGTGCCTGGCAAACAGTGCTCAGAGAGTGTTAACTGCTATTGTTACCTTCTCTTGTTCATCCAAACTTTATCCCAGAGAGTCAGCACAGAGATGCACTTCTCTGGGGAAGGCAATGGATGGCACATAGTCATTAGAACTTTACTTGCTCTACAAGTACTTTTAAATAAATTTCATATGTATTGTTTCCCCTGACTCTAAAAGTAATACATGCTCAGTGTAAGCTTCCCAAACATTAATATGTAATGTAGAAAGTCAAAATTATATCAAAAATAACTAGATCAGTTGCAGAGAAGAACTGCCTAATGGTAGTTTATTCACTCATGCAACAAATATTTATTGAGTCCCTGCTGTATCCATCCTCTGAGGGTTATTGTAAAGAGTAAGGGAGAGATGATATAAGAACAGTACCTAGCACATGCTCGGTACCCAGTAAGCACTCAGTAATGGTAGCTTCTATTATTGTTGTCATTGTCATCCTGACTTGGAGGCAGAAATGTGAGCATTGTATTTTCTGCAAACTCCTTGACTGGAGAGCTGGGGCATCTTGGCTGTGAAGTTCACTGCTCTCTCTGGTGTAGTGTTCTGGACCTTAGGGACTTAGGGCTTTTGGTGGCCTGTAGCCCTAACATCAGCCCTGATTCTTCCATCAGTGCGTCACTTGCAGGAAACAGAATGCTGTGAAACATCTTCATCATTTTCTTCTTGTCATTTATTAGCTTCTGATTGCTGTATATAACCAATTCCAAACTTAGTGGGTTAAAACAACAGTCATTATTTATTTCTCACAATTTCTGTGGGTCAGGAATTTGGAAGTGTAGTCAAGACAATGTTGGCTGGGACTGGGCCTTCAGGGTCTGCTTCCGGCTCACATGCCTTGCAGGCTGGTGCTGGTGGTTAGTAGGAGGTCTCAGTTTCCCTTCACGTGAGCCTCTCCATTGGGCAGTTCAGATATCCCCATGGCTCCCTCCAAGTGAGCAGTGTGAGAGAACAAGGCAGAAGTGCCCATGCTTCACAACCTAGCCTTAGAAGTCAATACCATCACCTTCTCTTTCTTCTTTTGGTCACGCAGATCAGCCGTGATTCAGTGTGGGAGGGAACTATGCAAAGGCATAAGTTCCAGAAGGTGAGGATCACTGGTGGCCATTTTGGAGACTGGCTACTGCCCTTAGTATCCAAGGGCCCTGTCCAAGGAACTGTGAGAGGGGACCCCGGACACCCCGGGCCTGGCTCAGTCACCTTGTAGATGCTTACATGTGAGGTAGGTAGTGCTCATTGTGGCTTACAGGGCCCACACCCCTCCCCTATGCTCTGGCCTCACAATGCTGAGCTGTCCAGCTCAGTAGCTGCCTCTTGGCCAAAGTGGTGGCATGTCACGGGAGGACGGTGGTTTCATGTCTAAGTCTTTGATCATGATGATAGATGAAATGCATGATAGAAGACCGTGCTCTCTTGCAAGTCTTCCAATGGATTGCACATCCAGACTCTGGATTTCTGGAAATGGACTGACCAGCTGACTGGTTTCTTCCTACAGGCTTCTTGCTTTCAGAGGAGGCTGCCATTTTTGGTACCTTGAAATCCAGTCATTTCAAGATGAGGGTGGATGGTATTATGTTAAAAAAAGGGGCTATTTTAATTCCTTAATAGTTTCATGTGTTCTGTAAGGAGGACCCTCCCTTACAAAACAGGAGAGGTAAAGAGCTTCTTGGGTAAGAGCCTGGGATCTGGAGAGACAGACAGCTTGACACTGGATCCTGGGCAAGTAACTTCACGTGTCTAAGCCTCAGCTTCCTCGACTGAGAAATGGAGAAGACAGTGATGCTATGAGGATTAAATGAGATAATGTATGTACAGTATACATAAAGCTCCTTGTACAGAGCACAATACATGGTGAGGAACTACAGTGAGAGCTGTTACTAGTGATAGTATTAATGTCAGTCCCATCATCATCATCATCATCATCATCATCATCATGATCATCATGCTCATTGACTCTAAGAGAGACTGAGATGGGGCAGTGACTTCCCAAGCTACACGAAGGGAATCTGGACCTGGGACCCAGGTCTCCTTCCCTCTTGTAGCATTCATATTTTCCATGTTGAATGTACTGCCACGTGATGCCCGTACCACAAATAGAAGTTTGGGCAACTCCCAATTATCCCTTGTGTGAATATTTCGCTCTGAGATAATCTGTGTGCCTGGCTAGTTTCCCAAATCGGCTGAGTGGATTATTCTCCTCTCTCAATTATTCAACAGTACAAGTAATTGGGAGCTGGCATTAGAATGTGAATGCTGTGAGGCCGTCTCCTGTTGTTGTTCTCAGTGTGGATGTTTCGGATGAGCATGGAGGCTGTAGAGCAGAGCCCCAGGGGAGAGGACAGAGGTGGTGACAGGTGTGAAGGTGAAGAATGACAGCCCTAGAATGACATGCTGGGGGAGCTGCGGCTGCCACTTCAGAGCAGGATTACCCAGGAGGAATGGTTTAGAAAGGCGGCCTTCTCTCCACCCTGGGCCAGAGGGAGACCCTGCTGGGGCCAAGGGTCATGCTTCCCTGAGGAAGTTCTGGAATGTTAGCTCTTCCTGGAGTCTTTTTTTTTTTAAGATTTTTATTGGGGAATTGGGGGGGGGGATGGGAACAGCGCTGGGGAATTGGGGAAGGGGAACAGACAAGTTGCTGTCCTTTTGTTCTTCAGTCTAGTTGTGGCTTCTCTGGCCCAAGTTGGCACCATCATTGCGCTCTTCCCGGGCGAGGCAGATCAGTCGCCGGCTTCTGGATGGCCGCTCACTGCGGCTGCTGGCCACTCACGCTGGCTGCTGGCTACACACGGCAGCCCATGGCAACCCACTGCCTCAGGGGCTGCAGCCTACGCCGCCGCAGGCGACTCACAGCAGCCCAGCTCCAGGTTGAGCTGTTGTTCAGCATCTTAGCTGTGGAGGGCAGTGTCACTGTCCTTCTTATGTGGGATCCGAACCGGGGCCCTCTGGCATCCCAAGCCAACTCTTAACCATCATGCCACTCGGCCGGCCCCCTGGAGTCTTTTAAGATATGACTGACCACCCTCTTCCTTTCTGTTTGCTGCTCTATTTGGAACCAGGGGACTGCACTAGGAGACCTCCTGTCCATATAGTAGGGTCTCTGCATTGAAAATAGCTTGTGTAGTAATGATCCATTCAGATAAAAAGCAAATGAGTGAAGATTTATGTATAAATTTATAGTGCATATGTATTTTTAAATATGTAATATGAAAATCAGCTGTTTAATAGTATGAGGAATGAGGTTATGAGAAAGAGGGACTTTTCCTTTCTATTTTGCACCATTTTATTTGAATTTGTTTTTTTTCCATGAGCTTATTGATTTTCTAATGAAAAGATACAATAAAATGAAGATGTATAAGAGAACTTGCTATTGGATTTTCCGGCATCAGCCCTTTGAACCCTTATGGCACATAACCTTTAATTGGCTTGAGTTTTGGGATGGACGCAACAGTTTGTTGAGATCCGTCAGCCAGGTGGCCAGTGAGGCATTATTCATGAGTACGGTGGCCCAGGCTCTCTAAGAGTCATATTCTCTTTACAGGGGGCTAAACAGGTACCTGTCTCCCCCCAGCCATCAGGGCCTTGGCCCTGAGGTTGCTATTTATGACCCTCCTGCTTTTATGACCCCTCTTTCTTCTTTTTCCTGAGGACCCAGGAACCATTTGTCCTGGATCTGCTGGACCTGGGGTTCCTGGAGTTATCAAAAGACTCCCCTCTTTGTCTCTGGGGGCAAGGATTAAATTCCTGATTCAGGTACTATTTTGATGTATGTGGTTTGTCCAAGTTCAGTAGTTTTGAATGGGGAAAAAGGTTAGTTGCTGTTTAAACTGTTTCTCTCGGTTAAAAAATACTTGCATTTAGTTTGTGGCTCAAGGAAAGTTGTTCGAGCTCAGTTTGGGGTTCATAGTTACTGAGGTTCACTCCAGGTTTTGGCTGGTGATTGGTTCCAGCATATGCTTAGGAAGAGCAGGGGCAAAGTGGGAGGCAGAAGCTTTCTTGTCCCTGGGGCTCTTAGCAGCAGCAATAAATTGTAGTGTGTGTGGAGGAAGAGCAGAACCAGCTCAAAATGCTCAGGGCCAGAGGGCCCTTTGCTGGTAAGCTGCTTTTCATCCTGGATGGAGGTTCTTACATCTGGGCCCAGCATGGCTGCACTGAACCAGACCTTCAAACGTGGCTCCGCAGCACCAAGCATAGGCAGAGAATTTAGCTGCTCCACATGGGAGCTGAGCTTCATTTCCTGCATTTTTACAGAAGGTCTCAATGGCAGAAGGAATTTGGTAGCCACATGCTGTCCAGCATCACAGCTTAGGGCAGGTCCCAGGTCAGTGGTCAAGCTGATGGAATGACTTAAGCAGTGCAGAGCTTGGGAGCTGAGGCCTAGCAAGATCTCTGCTGGGCCTGGCTCCCGAGGGTCCCCGTGATCTCCTGTCCCCAGAAGGCCTTGGAACAAAGAGGCCTCCTCTCTCCTCAGGGACCCTGACAGAGTTCCTTCTGGGCTTTTGTAGGAAGAATGTGATATATATGGCCTGAAGGAGATCTGACTTCCCAGGGCCCCTTGAAAAGGGAAGCTGCTTTGATAATTAACCAGAGAGATGATGGAGGCTATTGGCTGGAGCCTGATGAGGGAGCTAGAGGAGTGCGCAGCGGGCCCTGGACCAGGGACCTCTCTTCCTTCAAGCCAGATTAGGGGAAGAGCCCCACTGTGAGCCCTGTGTACCAGGTGCTGAGCAAGCTGTGGCTTTTGTGGCAGTGGGAATGTGGTGAGTTTTCTGTTTCTGTACCTAAAATACTTGCTTCCCCTCTCCAGAAGGTAGGAGTATCTTGGAATGGAGAGCGGTCCAGTGGAGCCATTTGTGTGAATGGCAGTGGCTCTGGGCTGAGCCTCATCCCCATCATCGGTTTCTTATCAAAGGTGCTGAGCTGACGTTTCCAGGTTGGGGAAAGCTTATTCTCCATGGTTGGTGCTATGGGAAGGAGATTCACATTAGTGGGGTGTGGAAAGCCCACTAGGAGTTGGCTGCCAGGGGGCTTTATGCTTTAGTACTGTGTTGGCTTTTTAACTGTGGAGCTGTTTGGTGTCTGCACAGTTCCATGCTTGGGCTTTTAAAGGGACAAGCAGCAGGGCCATTGGAGCACTCACAGTTGATAAGGTCAAACTTGATCTCTGCAAGCAGAGACCCAGCAGACTGTTACATACCTGACTGACTCCCAACCTAGCTCCAAACAGCCAATTATTATTCCGTTTCATGGCTCGAGGGGATGTAAAACTGTGGTGAGCTGTGAAAGCTCTTGATTTATGTTGTTTTTGGTCTGTGAGCACATTGCTCTATCTTCCTCCTTTGGAAAACATATCCTTTCCCGTGGTAACCTCTTCATCAGAGCCATGTAGTTGGGTAAGGCTGTTCATCTTTGTTCCCCATCTCTTCCCTTCTCAGTTAGGGCTGGTTGGTCATAGGACCTAGCTGTTCATAGTGCCTCTTCCATCTGTTCAGTGATTAGTCTAGGGGTGGGCATGTGACACAAGCAAGGCCAAAGTCCTACCCTGGATTTCTATACCATTTGAGAGGGAGAACTCTTTATGCTAGGATTTATGTGCTTAGGGGCGACCGTGGCCATCAGACTCAGCCCTAGAAATAGCAGCCTCATCTAGAGAGAGAAACAGAGCCAAGAGATGTAGCCCATGAGAGCCTGGCATTCTGCTGAGCCTCTAGGCCCAGTTGTGCTTTTACTTTTGTCATCCTTCATGATGGGACCCAACAAACTTTCTTTTTTCCCTTGGATGAATCTGAATTCAGTTTTGTTCCCTTAAAAACAGTCCTGACTAATACAAAACAGCTTCCAGCTGATCTAACTGTTTGCTTCCAAATTGCTAATGTCATATCCAGGAAAGCTGCCTCCTTGGTGGAATCCGGAGCCCAACACTGCACTTCACACATTGGGTACTCACTTCATGTTTCTTACGTGGGTAACTGTACCCTCACCATCTGCCACCAACCTTTGGGAGGAGAGTGGCGGCCTGAACCTGGAGCTCCCAGTCTGCCTCTCGGTGTCAGTGCATCTTGTCATCCATGCATGCATTTTTCATCTCCTTTCTCTGCTTCTGCAGAGAGAACTAGTCTGTCAGTCTCACTTTGCAGGGGCCTTGCCAAACATGCCAGCGGTGGGGAGTTTATCCTTCTACCTCAGGCCGCCATCTTTCCGATGTAGACGGGACTTGATCCCATGGCATCACACTGCAGCTGCCAGTCGATGAGCTCCCTCTGAAATCGGCCTGTGCCCTGGTGCCCAGCTCGAGCTGGTGCAAATTTATTGTGCTTAAAACATCAGGTCGGTGTTAGAGGTTCCTTGCCCACTGCTTCTTTCCCAGGCTGCTTGTGCCAGCTGTAGGGACTTCATGAGGCTGTTAGGTGTCTCTCTGTGGCAGATTCATTGTTCCATATTTTTATTTAATTACTTACTTTTACAGCTCTTAGAATAAATCTAATTATCCATCTGTTATGCTATATTATGCCACTGCAGTTCATGCAATTCTGTCTCATTGTATGATATTTGTCAACTTGACCTTGCCCTCTTCCTGTGTTTGTGCTCCTCTGCCTGGTTCTGTGCCACTTCCTCAGTGGATCCCCAGCATGTCAGCTCATCCAGGACCCTCAGGCAGAGCTGACTGCGAGTGACACTTCAATGGAGCAGAGTTTGGGGTAGTGCAGAAGGAGGAGAGTGGCCAAGGAGCCATCTCTGATGCCCTGCTGACCTGACACAGGTCAGGAAAGTTGGCCTGGTGTTAGAGTGCCAGGAAAGAAAGCAGAAGTCCTAGCCGAGGGTTTCTTGTCTTTAGCTAGAGGATTGGTGTCAAGGACAGCCAGGCGAGGTCAGGCTGAAAGGAGGTGACAGTGGCCACCTGTGGACATGTCTGTGACTGCCTGGCTCTGGTGGCCTGCAGTGCCTAACATTAGGATTGGGCCCCTAACATTAGGGTCCCTTTTAGACACAGCAGAGGTGGAAGTTACCTACTGGAGGTTGATTTCAGGAACCACATGGAAGATCCTGGTCCCTAAAACTTTGTTTTCTCCTGCTGCTGCCTAAAATTCTATTAATACCATTGGGAATTAATTAATCTTTTTTTTTTTAAAATACATCTATTACCTCTCTTTGTGGGCATATCAGATACTCCCAGGAGACATCCCCTAGGGCTCACTGGATACCTCTGCTATATCCCTTTCCTCAGGCAGGCAGGCATGCGTGGTGATGGCGACGCACGAGGGAGTTGGTTAAGGGACTTAAACTAGAGGGGAGGGGTAGAGAAGGCAGAATTCAGACCACTGGCCAGGGTCTACACTGTGTGAGTTCTCGGGTGGGTAAGGTGCTCAGAAGGGGCGGGAGGGCATGTGCCCAACCCATCCACAGACCTAGTATGGGCCTGGGCAGTCCAGGCCTTGGTGTCTCAGCAGGGGAGCAGCACCAAACCAGCCTCATCCTTTGAGGCAGCTCCTGCTAATTGAGTTCCAGACATGGGGCCAGAACATCTAGAGAGTGAGGTTACAGGTGAATAGGTAACAAGGCACAGCCCCTGCCCTTGAGGGAGTTGATGGCCTAGCAGGGGAAACAGACTTTGACCAAGTCTGCTGAGTGTAGTGAAGGTGAAATGGGGCCTTGGGAATGCACAGCAGTGGCCCTGTGCAGGCTAGTGGTCAGCAAAGTCTTCCCTGAGGAAATGTTTGGAGTGAGGCTTGGAGGACTGGGGCCGAGGCAGATGAAGATGGGGCAGGGATGGAGAAGGGTGGAGAAAGGGCACTTGGGCAGAGGCAGTGGAGAGCACAGTGGTTTGAGTTGTGCCATAGGGCCATTCTCAGCAGATTCCTTCCTGAATGGAAGCCCTGAGGCTGCTACTGTTACTGCTTCACAAATCGTGTACCCCTGGGGGCCAGGGGAGCACCTGTATGTGGCTGGCAGGCTTTCTGTGCTGGAGGCACTTTGATCAGCGGGAGGCTCTGTGTTCTACTGCCTCATCCTCCAAGGTGCCCACAGCCCAGGGCCGGGTCTGCCGCACTCCCGCTCCCACTCCCCACCCTGCTCTGGCCCAAGCCCACATTAAAGGCCTTCCCACGTGGATGTGGGCCCAGGCTGGAGCTTGTTATAGCCCTGTGGCCAGGCCCTCCATTTCCCCTTCCAGGTTAAGACTTGGCAGGCATCAAAGTCTGCCCGCAACACCCCACAGGCCTTCTGCCTTAATGATCTCGCTCCCGCCCTCTGTCTGCATGGCCTCCTCAGCCGAGCTTTTCTCTCCAGAGCCTCTGGTGACTTTTCACAAGCTTTTCCTTATTCCAACAAGCAGGATTCAGTGACTAATTGCTGGTATTTTTTTCCCCAAGACTCTATTTATATAGGCTGTCATGTTGCGGGTGAGGGAGAGCAGGCTTCAGTCTTGGGGGTGGGGGCCGCTGTTTCCTGCAACTGCCATCGTTAGATGGAGGCCTGCATGGCATTGATGTCCACACTTTGTCTTTATTCTTGTATTTTTTTTGTCGTTTCGACATTTGGTTCTTTGAACATCTAACATCCCTTTTATGCTTCTCATCTCCCACGGAAGATTGTTGTATTTTGTCCCCACCGAAGCTGCGTTTTCCTTTTGTTAGATTTCTCACTTTCTTCTTTATTGTATTTTGATCAGTGCAGCTATGTAGGTCTGGGTTTTATTGAGAGCTTTTTATCTTCTTGGCAGTGGCCCTCGGGGCCTGAGTCTTCTAGCCAAAGATGTGCTCTGCCTGAGGCCCCTGAAGCAGGCCTTCATAGCTAGGACTGGAGAGAGCCCAGCCTGTCATCTGTCCATGGACTCCCTAGCCTAGTAGCTCTCACACTTAAGCATGCATCAGAAGTAGCTGGGAGGCTTGTTAAAATACAGATTGCCAGGCCCCTCCCCTGAAGTCTCTGATTCAGTAAGTCTGGGTTGGGGTCTGAGAATTTTTATTTCATACTAGTTCCCAGGTGATACTGGTACTACTGGTCCAGAGGCCGCACTTTTGTTTTGTTTTGTTTTGTTTTCTCTTTCTTATTTCCTTTTTTTTTTTTTAAGACTTTATTGGGGAAATGGGGGAGGGAACAGACAAGTTGCTGTCCTTTTGTTCTTCAGTCTAGCTGTGAAGGATGTCGCTTCACTGGCCCATGTTGGTATTATTATTGCGCTCTACCCAGGTGAGGCAGATCGGTCGCCAGCTCACAGCGGCAGCTCACGCCAGCTGCTGGCCACTCACAGTAGCTTATGGCAACCCACTGCAGCTTCACTGCAGCCTACGCCGTTGCCGGCGACTCACAGCAGCCCAGCTCCAGGTCGAGCTGTTGTTCACCATTCTAGCTGTAGAGGGCGAGCGTCACTGGCTCTAATGTGGGATTTGAACCGGGGTCCTGCTGCTCAGACCTGGCGTCCCAAGCCAACTCGTAACCAACGCGCCACTCGGCCGACCCTTTTTTTTTCTTTTTCTTTTTTTTGTTAAATTTTTCTTACTTTTTTTGGAGAGGCCACACTTTTGAAAACCACTATTTTCATGTAATTTCTCCTTTACCTTGAGCCCAAGTGTCCAGGACCCTATGGAGGGAAGTGTAGCAGAGGACCAGGTTCCCTCTTCTCCAAACTGGGTCCAATTTTTCAAAACTAAATGATAGCAGATGTTGGCAGTGGGACCACAATGTTTAAACACTTGCCCAGTGTTTTCCAGATTTCCCTTGCCTTATATCATTTGTTATTCACACTAATGTGAGTTATTCTTTGGTTAAGTAGCACAGCTTCTTGACAGATAATAGAAGTAAAGTTAAGAACTCTTTCCTGGCCATGAAGCTAGTTGTTTGTGGTGTAGCCCCAGAGGAATCCAGGTCTCTTAGCTCCTATTCTAGAGCTTTCCGAACTCTGCCACCAATTAGCTGTGTGATGTTGGGAAAAATTTCTTAACTTTCTGTGCCTCAGTTTATTGATTAGTAAAATGGGGGTGATTATAGTATTTGCCTCATAGACTTGTCATGAGGATTACATGAGTTAACATTTGAAAAGCACTAAAAAACTATTAAATGTGGCACTCCAGAATCCATTCTCTTAATGACCGACAGGGGCTACCCTTATTTTTGCATTTCTGTTGTCACAGGAGGCTCAGGAGAATGTACTACTATCCGGAGAACACGATCCAGGGTGGCCAGGACGGGAGTCGGTTTCTTTGGAAAGATGCCCCCGTCTGTGGTCCCCCTGAGGGAACTAGAGCAGAGGAAGCCAGGTGGATGGCATTGGCCTCCAGGAGTTGAAGGTGGCGCTGTAGCTGATGGGTGGGCTCAGCCAGTGAAGGCTAAGCCCAGGAGAGGAGCCACCAGGAAAGCCAGGCAGCCCAGGTCACCTGGTGCACCCAGGAGCTGCTGCAATCAAAGCCCTTTAGCGCTCAGCCCTGGAGTGGGTGCCGGGGAGGGGCAGAAGCTAAGTCTGCCCTTTTGATGTTTTTTTCTCTTCCTGCCTCTCCTCCACCATCTGATTTGGGCATTTATAGAAATAACTGAGGTTTTTAATCACATGGCTGGTCCTGATATTGCTACAAATATTGAACCTATTGAATGTTATGTGCCAGGCACTGTTATATTCAATATCTCATTTAATCCTCACAACGACCTTATGAACCCTCATTTCACAGATGAGGAAGCTTGGGCAGACAGATTAATTAAATCATGCAGAGAAGGTCCAAGATTCAAACTTTGGTCTGTCTGGCTCCAGCGCCTATGGTGTTCGCCATTGTGAAGCTGCATTCTTGGACCCTACCATGATGTTTCCCCCTGGGGTGCCATCTTCTCCCCACCCCCACAGGTGTCTTGCCGTGGCCAGTTCCCAGGATCCTTTGCCCCTCAGCTCAGAGTCCAGGACTGTGAAAGTGTTTTATTCACCTTTGCGTCTTCCATTGATCCTAACACAAAGCCTTATAAAGAGTCTGACCATATGTTCAGCTTATGCCTCTTGTCCCAGTGCAGTAATTAATTCCACTTGTCCTAGTGCCTCCTTTTCACTCATAAAAGTGTCCCAGTTTAGACAATTAATTATGTGGTCACCCTGCTTACACATGACTGGTTCTCCCAACCCAGGGGCAGTGGCATTTTAATAGGGGACCCTGAAAAACAGACTTATCTTTAAGACAGAAGGAAATAAATCCCAGATGATGAAGTTTTAAGCACTTTTATAGCCCAGTAGTCAAGAGGATTTAGACAAATCTGCTCAGCATCCCACAAGCCTACCACAAAGGACTGTTTCTAAGACTAGGCGTGAGGCCTGTGAGGGTCACCAGGCCTATCTCAGATTCAGTGGGGCAGGAGTCCCACAGTGTCTTCATGGAAGTGTCTGACAAGCAAGGCCAGAAAAGGGGAGGCGAGTGCCAAAAGCTTTGGCTTTCCCAGCTCTCCCAGGCAGAAGCAGCTCCTGCCTAGCATTTGACTGTGTTCAGCTCCCCTAACTTTTCTGCAGCAAAGAGCTAACTGGGGTTGGTCCTGTCTGCAGTGCTGAACTCAGGTCCTAGTGGGACCCAGGTGCTTTCTTGTCTGGGCGTCTACTCACCTCAGGCTCTCCTACACCCTGGACATGGGACCATACACACCCTCAGCCTTGGTGTATGCAGGTCACATCCTAGGTGGTGTCATTGCCCCATTTGCAGGCAGTTGAAAACTGCCATGCATATATGTCAGTTTACACTTGAACTGGTTTAATGTTTTTTTTCTTTTAAGTTGCAATCTAAAATTCAGCCAGACAGGCTTTAACGAGCACTAAATCGTCAAGCCTTTTGTTTCCCTTGCTATTCAAGCCATAGAGATTTTGTGTTTGATTCAGCAACAATTGCTGAATCTTAAACAAACCATTTACATTTTGACATTAACTATTTTATGAGTGTAACTTTTTCGGGGGCATTAGAATAATTCTAGCAGAAGGCTTTTTAATGATTTATTAGAAAAAGAGTTAAAAGGGTTTGTGGAAGGTGATTCTTAACATTTTCTTTGAAAAAAAAAAAGGTAGATTTTTATCTGATTTCAGTTGAGTAATACATATAGATACTTAGCTTTTCTCCTCCTATCGTAATGAGTTTTGATCTTGCCAAGGTCATTTCTTCCAGGACAACTTCCTGGTTAAGCCCTCCTCCATTGCTCAGGTTACACCTAATATTGAAGTCACTCTCGTACACAGTGACTTGTCTAGTAGAGTACCACCCTGCATGTCTCTGCTGGCTGTTAATTTTGTCTAATAGGGGCAGGAACTATTTTCATTCTTTGCTCTGGCCCCAAGATGCTTAGCTGAGGACGCTGTGCACTCTGGACCCAGTCAGGACTTCTCAACCAGCTGACTGGGAAAACAGCTTCAGCCAAATAGCATGCTCACAAACGAAACATTCCGTCATTCTGTCTCCAGAAGCTGTGAGTAATGGGGGCTTTTCTCCAGTTCTTAAAGATCTGCACAGAGTGGGAAGTCTTCATTTCCCTTTAGGCCTCCAATTCCAGGTGTCTGGTGAGTCATGCTTAAGGGCCCCGTGCAAGGTCAGTCCTCCAAGTCTTGTTCCTGCATCATGGGAGGCTCTGTGTCCTTAATCTGGAGGAGACCTGGTGAGCCAGAGCCTGGCCAGGGACTCAGCAGACCCACTGCACTCAGTTGTCTCCTCTGTCACAATGTGAGAGATGTGGCTAGGGCCACTGAAGCCGCGAGACCGGCCACATGAAGTGGAGCTGGCCAAGGAGGCCATGTTGATCCCACCCCCATAGAAAACCAGGAGCCTGGGTGCTGCACTTGCCTCTCAGGAGTAGAATTAATTGTTTATAATGATCTTTCCAAATACCAGTGATGCAGAATATTTGGATGGTTCACCATATTGTTCACCATATTTAGACTGTCAGAAACCTTAAATCTCTGAGCAAAACCTCATCAAACAAAGGATATTTTGGGGACTTGTTATGTATGTTGCACAGCAGAGAGATTTGTAGTCTATGTGACTTCCAAATCCTGTAATCGAAGCATTTCAATGTTGTCATTTTCAGCTATAGACCATCCCACGACCATTGCCTTTCTTTTTGCTGTTAGAGATGGCTCATTCATAAACATTTCTGCAGTCGTGTAGCAAAAGCAAAACAGTTCCTGCTTGATTCCATTGGCTCTGATTGAGGAGATGAGGAGGTTGGAGAGATTAATTTCCCAGCACACATCTTAGAACTCTTGAGAACAGGATCTGGATGAGTAAGGAAGCTCTTCCTGAGACGAAAGGGCCTGTTGAGAGGGGTGTATTGCCTGCAGCTTGGAACAAGGACTGGCCAGGGGATTGTCCCCTGGAGCCCTCTTACCCTGAGGGATCCAGCCTGCTCTGCTCTCCCTCTGCCCCCAGCACTAGGGGGACAATTATGCCACCAGCTGGTATAGATGACCTAAGGTAACACCCTCTCTGTGTTCTCTAATAAACTTGATAAATCGCACTGTGTGAAAAATCTCCGATATGTTTTAGCCTGAATTTTCTTCTGCTTAACCCTGTTATTCCTACCTCGCCTCCCTCAGACTGCCTGAGACAATTACTGGGAGACATTGTTTGAATAATTAGAGGCCATAGATAATTTCTCTTTAGCCCTCTCTCTTCCATGTTCCCCACCCTTTAGCCAGCTCTAATTAGCTTCTTTGATCCTTCCTCCCAGCCTCTCCCTCTAGCTTATTAATTTCATTCTCCCCCATGAATTCTTTCTGTACTGGTTTTGTCTGTCTAGCCAGAGGAGCTGAGAATGAGAATCTAGGGCCACTCAATGGGAGGTGGTATAGTCTTGTCCCCCACCACTGGTAGCCCCTCCCACTTCTGAGAAACCCAAAAACCCAGGCACTCTTTATTAGCAGAAAAGTAAAAATAGTAATTTTCATTAAATAGTATAATATATTGTAATAAAACAACTGTTGGGCCGGCTGAGTGGTGCGTTGGTTAAGAACTGGCTTGGGACGCCAGAGGGCCCTGGTTCGGATCCCACATATGAGGGCCAGTGACACTGCCCTCTACAGCTAAGATGCTGAACAACAGCTCAACCTGGAGCTGGGCTGCTGTGGGGCTGCTGTGGGTCGCCAGCGACCATGTAGGCTGCAGCCCCTGCTGCAGTGGGTTGCCATGGGCTACCGTGTGTAGCCAGCAGCCAGCGTGAGCGGCCAGCAGCCGCCGTGAGTGGCCGTCCAGAAGCTGGGGGCTGATCTGCCTCACCCAGGAAGAGCGCAATGATGGTGCCACCTTGGGCCAGTGAAGCAACGTCCTCTACAACCAGACTAAAGAACAAAAGGACAGCAACTTGTCTGTTCCCCTTCCCCCAACTCCCCAGCGCTATTCCCATCCCCCAATTCCCCAATAAAAATCTTTAAAAACAAAACAAAAAAAAACAACTGTTATTTGAATGCTTGGTATTTGTCAGAAATTGTGCTAATTTCTTTATATATTATCGCATTTCATCCCTATAACAATCCCATGAGAGAAACATTATTAATCTCCATTTTACAGATGAAGAAACAGGTTCAGAGAGGTTTAACAACTTACCCTAGTAACACAGCTTGAAAACACTAGAGCTAGGACTTGAACCCAGGTCTTCTCTCTGACTCCAGAGCAGGTCTTATTCACTAGTTTGCTTACTAGGTTTGGACTTTTTGGTGAAACAAAAGTCCAGACTGTTGGCTCTTAGCCCACCACAAAACAAACCACTTCTAGGATAAGATGTCAGCTGTTTACCATCAGCGTAAAAGAAGCTTTCTGAATTCAGTTTATAAACCTGGTGCAGAAGCACATTGGCATAGTGCTATAGATCTTTACAAATCTGAACAGCTCGAAATCTTCTGCAAGAAATAATACTCTGATCAATTCTTGACTTTAATTCTTAACTCACTTTTCTGACTATTTTCTCTCTCAGATTGTTAAGGAAGGCATAAGGAAAAGGGCCTCACTGAAATTACATTCTGAGAAACAGGAAGGATATGTTTGGTGAAGTGAAAGTGTCAGGAACCTGGGCAGAAAGTGGCCATGTTTCAGAAGCCAAGGGAAATGCAGATTTTGGGGGAAAGCAGGTTTTAGAAGGTCTAGGGAAAAGTACATAGAATGTCTGGGTAAGAGCTTCAAAAGGAAAGATGACTCATAGTTTGATAAATGAAATGTGCTTAATATAGTCATAAGTGATTACAGCAAGGAAGAGAGGAGACACCTAAAGAAACCAACAAGGCCGCATGGGGAGCAGTTGGAATTGAGCTTTTGTCTGAGAGAGGAAAAAGGGTCCTCTAACCAAGAACAGATAGAGAAGAAGGGTCGCTCGGAGAGCACTGTCCGGAATACCAGGTGGGTGAGACCTGGGACGCAAAGAGTAAAGCACCTGCCTGAGCAGTTAGTGTGCAGAGTGAGGGGAGTGGCAAGCAAGGCATTTTGGCCTCCTGCTCCAGTGAGGTGATTCATTTAGTGGATGAAAGAGAGGGCATTGCTACCCTCTGTTCTATTTCTATTTTGCCTTTGACTTCTCCTTTAAGGAGAATGGCCTTCCTGCTAGAAAGAGTAAAACAAGCACGGTAAGGAGGAATTTGAGCGCAAGAGTGTGAGGAGGAAGGAAATGAGCCACTGGCTTCTCCAAATTAGTTAGAATCTGAAAAATCAAATGAAAATTTATGGGCATCATCATGACATCTGTGTGTGTGAATCTTTATGGCATCATGGGGGTTGAGAGAGAAGCAAGGAGACAGGATGAGTAACTGTTTTGGTTTGCAAAATAACAGGGCAAGTTTTTGAGACATGATTTATGAGTATTTCTAGAAAAGAGGTGATCTCTTGGAGCCAGCATGAGTTTGGTAAAAACTGGTCTTGCCAGACTAGTTTAATGCTTACTTCCTTTTCTTCTTCCTTCTTTCCTTCCTCCCTCCCTTCCTCCCTCCCTTAGAAAAGTGCATCAATCTTACACATACCACTTGATAACTTGTTAAAAGTGAATATACCTATATAGCCACCACCCAGATCAAGAAATATGAGGTGTGATCAAACAATACGGTGAATGTTTAAAATAAAAAAAAATTATTGCAGTAAAAGACACGTTGCCATTAATTCCCCTGAAAATACTCTCCCTCGCTTCTAACACACTTATCATTCTTGCCACTTTCTGAAGCAGTTCTGGAAGTCCTCTTTTGTGAGTGTCTTTAGTTGTGCTGTCGTGGCTGCCTTGATGTCCTGAATCATTTTAACTTTGGAGAAGAGCCAGAAGTCGCACAGTGCCAGATCCGGTGAATAAGGTGGATGAGGACACATCGTAATGTTTTTATTTGACAGAAATTGTCATATACCAGAAGCGATGTGTGACATGGAGCATTGTCATGATGGAGGATGATTTATGGCACGTTTTATCAGCACCACGCTCCAACCCAACTGAGCTAACCGGCCACCATATGGCACATTTTAAAACACACCTTCTCTCAACTGAGTAAGTTGAAGCTTGTCACACACTGTTACTAAGGTTCGACACACCGCTTCCTATATTGGAAGATCCCTGCCTTTCCATTGGATGGCACACGGGAGCCACATTCACCGTATGTTTTGATCACAACGGAAAGGCTCCATGTCACACATTGCTTCTAGTACGGCAATTTCTGTCAAATAAAAACATTACAGTGTGTCCTCATCCACCTTATTCACCGGATCTGGCACCATGTGACTTCTGGCTCTTCCCCAAAGTCAAAATGACCATGAAAGGTAAACGTTTTGAATTGATTCAGGACATTGAGGCAGCCATGACAACACAACTAAAGACACTCACGAAAAAGGACTTCCAGAATTGCTTTAGAAAGTGGCAAGAATGATGGGATAAGTGTGTTTGAAGTGAGGGGGAGTATTTTGAGGGGAATTAATGGCAATGTGTCTTTTACTGTAATAAATTTTTTAAATTTAAACATTCACTGTATTTTTTGTATCACATCTTGTAGAACTCAGAACCCCAGAAGACTCTTATGCGCCTTTCCAATTCTAATTTTCTTTTTTCAGAAAGATTTGCCAGCCAGGAAGATTAGTCCAATGTTATAGATACAGAGGGAGCCTGCAATTCAGGAAAGCATTTGGCAGAATTTCATGATAATCTAATAGGTCAGGTAGAGAAATGATGATAAAGACATGTGGATTTGTAGCTACTTGAACAATCAGACCTAATGTTTATTTATATAAATGGCTCAGTGTCAACAGAGCCTTCACTGTAGCAATGTGCCAGAGAGCTCATGTCAGACTCTGTCCTGTCCATCCTGCACTCAGGTTCTTATGTGAGGACATGGGGGCAGAGGAACAGATCACAAGGGGATAACCAAAGTGTTGGATAAGTGACAGAATGAGAACCTAAACGAATAGTGACAGGCTAGGATGAAGGGCCCAGGTAGCAAATGGACATTTAAAATTTTGTTATTACATTTTTAATTTTATAAATAACCCATATTCGTGTTTAAAAAAATAATTCTTACCACCGAGAAGCAAATCTATGGTGTTACACTACCCATACTGTTTGTAATTTGCTAGTTGCCTGCTGTGTTCAGGGCTATGTTGGGGAACACTTCGCTTATCAGAGGGTCATGTGAATGGCCTCCAGGGATTTGATGCGGCAGGCCCAGTGTGCGTCAGTTCTGTGACACCACTACCAACAGCCTAGGTGTGGCCTGAGGCATTAGGGGCAGAGGTGCCTGGGTCCACTGGACCTTGGAGAGGTTGGCCAGGCTGGAGCCCTGTGGCTATATTCTTGTACCACCTCTGCAGCACATGGAGCAGTGTCCCATAGAGCATTGTCAAGAAGGCAGAAGCTTTGGAGAGTCACACAAAGAATGTCTGCAAGATCCCATGATGCCCGATCATGAGAGTGGGGTGCTTTCTTTGGACAGTTAGCTGCTCCTCAGCTTCAGAAAGGCTGACCTGTCAGGGCAGGACCAGGCAGCCCTCTCTACTTTGAGAGGGTAGACTTGGGACCAGTGGGTATAAGCTTCATGAAAGCAGATTTCAGCTCAATCTCTAGCAATTGGAAGAGTTGAAAATGAATGTTAAGGCTGTCTTGTTTAGTGGTTAGCTCCCTATTGTTCCAGTCTGGCTCAAATCAGTGCTAGGCCTACTGATGAGAATCATGTGGGACATTTACAGAAGTCAGGTTTTTCTGAGATCATGATTCAGTATGTGTAGGATAAGGTTAGAATCTGTTGAGTTTTCAAAAAGTGCCCCTCGTGCTCCTTGAAGAAATGGCTGATTCCATGGCTTGTGCAGGAAAAGTACAATATCTTGTACAAGAACAGCTTGTGCCAGAAAGTAAGGAAGTGCTCAGAGAATGATGGAAATGTGTCAGAAAGACACAGAAGCCAGTATGGAAAGGTTCTGGTGATTAAATCAGGGATAATTTGAGCATGAAAATAAATAATGATAGAAATGGATTATAACCCATAGATTAAATAAGAATCTATGAGTCCACACTGATGTAAATGAATGAATGAATGAATGAATGAGGAAGAAGGAAAACCTCTTCTTTCAGGTAGAGTGCCAACATATCAGATAGGAGAAATCAGATGGAGTTTGAATATCATTGTTTTACAAGCATCATTGTAATAATTATTTTAAGCAAGAATTATTTATTTATTTATTTATTTACCTACTTATTTTTAAAAGATTTTATTGGGGAATTGGGGGAGGGGAACAGTGCTGGGGAATTGGGGAAGGGGAACAGCCAAGTTGTGTTGGTATGATCATTGCGCCCTTCCCGGGTGAGGCAGATTGGTCGCTGGCTATTGGACGGCTGCTCACGGTAGCTCGCGGCAGCCCACTGCAGCCTACGTTGTCGCCGGCCACTCATGACAGCCCAGCTCCAGGCCCAGCTCTTAACTGTAGAGGGCGCAGCTTACTGGCGCATGTGGGAGTCAAACCGGCAGCCCTGTTGTTCCGAGCTCGCATTCTTACCAACTGAGCCACTCAGCCGGCCCCTTTAAGCAAAATTATTGATGAACACCAGAACTCCTGGGTGAAAGTTTGATGAGGAACAGGCAGTCTTCATATCTCAAAGTGTCTCCCCACAAAATATTAATTTCAAAGAGACAAATAGTATCTTTATAGTGGAGAAATCTGGTAGATGCCACCATGACCGAGTAATCAAAGTGAATAAAACCAGTTGTAGGCCTGACTGACATTATTTGCCACCTGATATGATGCCCCGAGAAAGACGAACATTGCTTTTGTGATATTCCTGCCATTATGCAAAACCCTAATCTAATTATGAAAAAACCATCAGACAAATCCAGACTAAGGGGCATTCTATAATTGGTCTGTGTTCCATACAACTGTCAATATCATGAAAGACCAAGGAAGGCTAAGGAAGGACGTGTTAAGGTTAACGGAGGCTTAAGAGACAGCTGGAAAATATTGGGTTGTCGGAAAAGTCATGACATATTTTTTCTGTTTTTCATTGCAATAATGTGTCATGACTTTTCCGACAACTCAGTACATCATGGAGTCCTGGATTGGACCTTGGACCAAAATTATTATTATTATTATTATTATTATTGTTACTTTTAGCTGAGCCATCCTGCCACCTGTTGGCAGTTCAGCAGCAGCTCAGCTCAGGCCAGGCATCGAACCGCTGTTGTTCAGAGCTCACACTCTTGAGCCAAAATTATTTTTCAAAAAAGGATATTTTAAAGGATATTCTAAGAAGTTGGCAAAATCTGATGATCTATAGATCACGTATCATTGTTAATTTCCTGATTTTGATCACTGTACTGTGGTTATGTTCTTAGGAAATACGCACTTGATATATTTAGGAATAAAGGGGCAGCAAATGTTTCGGAAAAGAAAAAGCATGTGTACATCTATATAAAGAAAGAAAGTGAAAAAGCAAATGTACAATGTTAACAATTGGTGACTCTTGATGGAGTTCTTTTACTATTTTGCAACTTTTCTGTTCAGTTATTTTTCCTGTGTAATTTTCTAAGTGACCAGCCTGAAATTATTTAAAGGGAAAAAGTACCCCGGGTGACTGTCATACAAAGCTGCATTTGAAAGCTGCCAGATGTCTGTCAGGAAGATTACTTGGTACCCCTCATCTCTCCAGAGGTGGGCAGATTATCGCTCTGTGTGTGTGTGTGTGTGTGTGTGTGTGTGTCTGAAAGAAGATGCTAGAGATACGCTTGTGAATAGTGAATTGTGGGTATCCACATTTGCTTACGTGACTGGCTTCTGGTTGGGAACTATATATGGGTGGGTCCAGTGACACTCCCACCCTTCCCGTCTCAGATGGCACTTCAGAGGAGCCGTGTGGTTTCCTCCACTCTTAGCTGGTATAAGGCTCCTTACAGGCCAGCTGTTTTCTTTCTGCTGGGAGCTTCACTTTCATGTTGGAAGAGTTGTATACAGCATTTATGTTTTTGGTGAACCTATTCTGTTATTACTCAAGTTGGTAATTATTCATATCTAGATTGATTGATTGCTTAGTCCCAGGAATCCCTAAATGGCAGGCTAGTATAGATCCCTAATGAACCCGCCTATTTCAGTGTCATGCATCCTATAAATTGCGTGTTCCACAGATGATCAAGACCACACGCTAGGGCACAGACAAGGTGAGGCCACCAGAGAAGGGACCTTTCTCTGTGGGTGAGAAGGTGAGCACGCACAGCTTCATCAGGTGGGCTCGCCAGTGACTCAGCCTGACCACATATCCCCTGAGATACGTCCCCTTTCCCCACAGCACAGTATCTTCTCCGGAAGCATTTCAGAAAAATGGCAGTTTTCCCCTCTGTATTAAGAGAAGGAAAAGAAATGATATTGTCCTACTTAGAAATACTGAGGACTCTTAAGGGAACACAGACCCCGATGTGTCCCCAGTGTCCCATGGACAAGTCTACATTTGGACTGGGACTCTGGATGACACGGGCTCTGCTTCAGGGGTTTCAGCTTAGTGTTTCCTCATCCCCCATATAACCTGTCAACCTAATCCTTATTTCCCATCCCAGAACTTCACCTTTTCCAGTTGTTCTCCTTTTCTTTTAGCCCTTGTCATTCCCATTCACCCCAGCAGGATTTCTGTGCATTTTCTGTTTCTATGCACACACCCGTGGTGCCAGCAGTGCCTGCTTTGTGGCCATGTGACCTGTACAGCTGCATAGGACCCCACACTGAGAAGGGCCCGTGCTTGGTTTCATGCTCTGCCCTCGCCATCTTGAAATTCCTGATAGTTTTTGAACAAGGGCCCCACATTTCCACTTTGCACTGGGCCTGAAAATTCCGTAGCCAGTCCTGAGTGCCAGGGACAGAGAAGGGCAGGCAGCTCCTGGATCTGAACGCACCTGGCAGCATTCCCATGGGACCCCGGCCCAGCTTGGCTGTACAGCCTGAGATCAGCCTCACCCCAGATACTTGCTTGGCTTTGGTTAGCTAAAATAGGACCTCTAACCCTTGGCATGTTGCCCACATCGGTCACCCTGACCCAAACGGTTTGGTTTCTGCAAATGCAATCACTTCCATTTTTGCAATCGCCATCCCCCCACCCCCCACCAAGATTACAGAGTAGCAGCTGCTGCTGTCCCTCTGCACACAGGCAGCTGACTTGCCTGCTGATTGTGAACATCCCAGTAATCCAAGTGCTAATGGTATTTATTCAGTCCAGCCGGCTTAGCCCTGAACGAGGTTTATTCTCATTTATCTCGTCGGAGACGAGCTACGTCCTTAATATCCTTCTGTTGACTTTGAGTACTCCGGCGCCACTGTTGTCACTAAGAGGCATGCTAGGCCCCTGCCCTTTTAACTCACTCAATTCCCCAACTGTCAGGACACCCACCTTCCAGCCAGTAAGACACCCCACCCCAACCCTGCAGTCCTGATCCTGAACGTGTAGGCGGGGAGGTGGACGAGGCCAGTGTGTATGTACCCAAGGCATCTGGGCTGAAGAAAGCTGCCTTCTCAAGGATATGGTCTGGCCTCTGCGTAGCAAACCCACGATAATCATAACCTTTCAGTCACATGCATCGACCAGCATTTTGGCATTATTCGCTGTGCTCTCTTAAACACAAGATAGTTTTAACTCTGCTTCTCAGGCGAGGACACCAAAGTGAAGGGACTTGCCCAAGGTCATCAGTCATTGTTCACAGGAGTTCTCACCGAGGGTTCTCCATGTCTGGCACATTCCCTAGACCTCCATCTAAGCTATTTTGGGCCTTTTCTCCCCCCAAAGCACACAGCAGTGAGCATTCAGAGCCCAAGGCAGAGCTGCCTGGAAAGAGAGAGACTCGGAGAGCGTGTTGGTGTCTGCCCCTCCAGGGCAGATTGCTCAAGAAACAACAGGCTTTGCTTCTGTTGCCCCTGCCTGGATGGACTGAATGCCATCTGGAAACGTAAGCCATGTCTTTCCCACCTCCCTCTGCTGTGTTTCCTCAGCCCTTTGAGTGGGCAGCACTAAAAGGCTAACTTCAGAGGGTATTATATGGAACTCCTGAAGTGTCTGGAACGCTGAAGTCTGGGGCAGGGCCCAGGGTTGTGTGGAGTCCCTCGTTTAAGCTGGTCAGGTCCGTGCGGGCCCAGGGCTGCTGAGGCCGCTTGGTCACACCCACATTTGGCCCATGGTCCTGCCCTACTCACCCAGGCCCTTCAGGATGGCTGCAGGTGAAAAAGTAGATTTATTGCCTTATGAAAGTGATTTCAGCAAGTGACAGAAGGCGTCAGGCTTTCTCCTTCTCTCTGGTTTCCTTTCTACCGTGTATGAGCTCTATTCTCTTGTAATCTAAATGGGCTTCCCCCATGGGGATGGGGCGGGACTGGGCCCCTGCTGGCATGGCTGTAGATGCTTCTGGCTTCCAGCCACCTACCTTGTGAAGAAGAGAACTTTTCTCTGTCCTGACTCCAGTGTAAGAGACTGAGGGGCTCTGATTGCCCAGTCCTGGGCCACCCACTGAGGCCCTGTGATGGGGGGGCTATAATGGGTCAGCATTGGGCCACAGGCCCTCCCCTGTAGCCTGGGGAGTTGGGACCCACTCCATCAGTACCACATGGAGTGGGAGAGGCGGCAGTGTCTCAGAGGAAGTGGGCAAAGGGTGTCAGTGCTGGGAAGCGGGAAAGAAGGCTGCCGAGCAGATATAGGCACAGACCACATTGCCAGAATCAACCTGACCTGGGCGCAGTGGCTTCTGCCCGGCTCAGAGTGTCCCCCTAGCTTATCTCCTGTCCCTAGGGTCATTGCCTTGCTCCTGGGTTCTCCCTGGTGTCTATGTGCCCGGAGGCACTTGTTTCCGACTCCCGTTTTGCCTTGGATGTGGGCTGAGGAGGGAGAAGCAGGAGCAGGGTCTGTCTGCTGGACAGTGTTTGGGTCCCGTGTAATCCTTTCTTGGTCCAGCCAACAGGCCTCCTTGGTACTGGGACCAGCCTGGCCTCCTGGTGGTATCAGCTGCACCTCACGGCCCCATTTTCCTTCTCTCTCTCTCTCTTTTTTTTTTTTTTAGCTGAGCCATCCTGCCACCTGTTGGCAGCTCAGCTCGGGCTGGGACTTGAACCGCTGTTGCTCAGAGCTCACACGCTTAAGCGAGCTCTTAACCAACTGAGCCACTCGGCCGGCCTCCTTTCGGCCCCATTTTCAATGACTCTTCAAGGCAGCCTCCCACTGAAAGGCCTCCTTGCCTCTCCACAGGTGCTCATGCTGTTCCCTCAGCATCTGCCCTTTCTCCTCTACGCACACTGTTTTTCTCACCTCTACTCCAGCTGCCTGCAGTCTGACCTCTCCCATACAGCCCTTCTGGCTCTTCTAGCCCAGACTTTCCTCTTCATTTTCCGAACCCCTACAGACCTTAGGTTCAGAGCCATCTGGTTTGGCCTAAAGTTACATAGCCATTCATTCATTCATTCATTCATTCATTCATTCATTCATTCATTCATTCACCAATCACTCACTCACTCTGAAATCTGTAAGTAGAATCTGGTGGTGAGGCCCCTCATATGTGTGGATTCTGGCTTGTTCAGTGTTGAGTGGCAGAGAGCCGGCTGAGCTTCCCTAAGGATCTGTCCTGTGCATGCACTTCTCTGAGCAATTACCTGGTGGTGGCTTGCCTCTCCATGTTTCCTAGGACAGCGTCAGGCCCTCTAGCCCACACTGGTGCTCCCTTGGACCAGAAGTACCAGGGAAGCCATATCTCTTACTGGCTTTTGGCATCTTTTCTTTACTTCCAGTCAGCTTATTCTTTCTCTGGAGGAGCCCAAGGATGTGCCTACATAGCATGTGCCTATCCCCTTTGCCCCTGCTGTTTGTGCTTTGGTTCCCTTTATGGGTTTGAGTCTTCTCTCCCCTTCTACCAGGCAAGACCTGGGTGGGCAGTCAGAGCCCAAGTCTCCTGCCTATTGTTTGTCCCCTCCCCCAATACTACCTCATGTTGGTGACAGGCTGCTACTCTGGGAGGTGCCCAGGTGGGTCCCTGGACCCAGTGTGCTCATACCGCGTGTCCTTGGATACCCTCTCTGTTCCTGAGCTCCGATCTCATCTTCCTAGTTAGCGGGATGCTTGTTTTGTCTCTGGGTCTTGTTCTCAGCAGATCTGTAGACAAGGCGAAGCTTCGCGTGCTGTCTTTGCAGGGCCTTGTCTCTGTCACTCTGAGGGCCCGTGAGGATGGGGCTCCTCAGTGGCAGTCCCTGAGGCTGATGCCATGTCATGCCACACAGGCCCCCCTTCCTTGGAAGGCAGCGTTGACGTTTGTGTGAACTTCTCAGCGGGTCTTTGTCTTTTCCTAGACCCTGCCTGTTGTGATGAGCATTCCTCAGGCACATGTCGGCAGAGACAGCCCTAATTAGCTCACGCTTTGATGAAACAGCTGCCTTTCTCAAGTTGGGGGAGCAGGGGCAGGGGAGAGGCTCAGCTCCCAGGCCCCCATGCATTGGAACCCACCTGCCTGTCAGTCTCTGGAGTCCCCAGAGACCCCAGCCTGACTCCAGGCTGCTCCTCAGACATGAGTGGAGCTGCAGTAGGACAGGTCAGAACCCACCCTGCACGTCCTTTCTGGCTGAAAGGATGCCGAGGGACTTGGGGATGAAGGCACCTTCCATTTTACAGCAGGAAAACTGGCTCAACATGCCATATCTGCTTTGAACCTTGAAGCTGGTGCCTGGTAGGAAGAAAGGGTAGGCCATCTACGACTCACTTGGGCCCCACCAACATGCCATTCGGCCAGCTTTAATGGAGCACCTGCTGTGTGCCAAACCCTCTCCTACAAGCAGCAGTGTGCGTGCTTTCTTATTACCCATCTCCCCTTTTCTCTGGGTTTTGGACCAGGAGCCAGCTCCCTCTGATTTGTCTATACCCTGCCTCGTTCTCCAGAAGGCCATGAGGACCCCCTGCCAAGGTTGGTGGGAGGAACAGGTGCTTTCGGGTCTCTAGGGAGCTGGTGGCATGTTAAGGGAAGACAGCCAGAGCCTGGTGGAGACTTGGTGCTCCTGGCGGGCTGTCTGGCCCCTGCTCTGGCCCCTTCTCTTGCTGCTGGCCTCAGGCTTCCTGTGCGCCTGCTGCCTCTCTTCTCCGAAGCCTTGTAAGTAGCTGGTGAGGGAGCCTTCACCTTCCTCAAGGGCCTGACTACATAGGTCCCTGTGCTTGGCATTTGTCCCTTAATTGATTGCTCATTTGATCTGAGAAAGCAAGGATCCGGGAGAAGGGTATCCTGCTGGGGTTCCCAGCCATGTCCCGTGCCTGGCACCCTGCCCTAACGGAGGTCTCACCTTCCATACCCCGCATCCTTTCAACCAGGAGGGCTGTGCCTGCAATGTTTGCTTGAATCTCATCACTCTTTCTCTAGCCCAGAAGGGGGAGAGGCGTTCCAGAGGCAGCTCTGGCTTCTGAATGTTTCAGTGTTGCTCGTTTGTTGGTTGGCACAGTCAGGGTTGTATACATGTGTTTATTCATTCATTCCCTATTGTCTGAGGCCCTATGACATGGCAGGCTCTGTGCTGAGCGCTGAGAATACAGGACAGAGAAAATCACAGTAGTTGCTCACAGAATGGAGTCTGGTGGGGAGGCACTGGGTTGGTCCTGTTTTTGGATCTGCTCGGGGATTCAGAGGCTCCCTGGACCTTGTGCTTCCTTCCTGCCTCCCTCCCCTGAGCATTTACTGTGTGCTGTGGTGTGTGCATGTGCACTCCACCTAGGAGCTGAGAGAAGAGGAATGTCCGTGCTCCTAGGACCCACGAGTAATTGCCCCTCAGTGATGTGCCTGGGGTGATGGAAGGGGGAGCACCCAACACGGGCTTGGGGAGCATGGGAGCTTTCCGTAGGAGGATACTGAAGTAGCACCTTCAGCATCAGGAGGACCTTAAAATGGAATTGGTGATTTCCCTTCTCGGATGACCCCAGCCCATTGGCTGCGGAGGAGTGGGAGACTGGCATGGGAGCCCTCGGTCCTGTCGTCTGTGCCATAGGTCATGGTACCCAGGTGGATCCACGCTAAGTAGTCTCTGTTTCCCATCTAAGCTCTAGCTCGTCCAGAGTGGGAACCCCGCTTGGTGTATACCATTTCTCCCCAGGATTCACTGGTATGGTGTCAGTTCCCTGGGCTGGGCACAGTGGTGCCCCCCCCCCAGTTGGTGAACAGGTGCAAAGTCATGCTTTCCTCTGCTCTCCCCCCAGCAACCCAAAGGTCCAGGTGGAGGCCATCGAAGGGGGAGCCCTGCAGAAGCTGCTAGTGATTCTGGCCACGGACCAGCCTCTCACTGCAAAGAAGAAGGTGGGTTTCTGCTCCCTCCTGCCCAGCCCCAAGCACACCTGTGGAGCCTGAAAGGCAAGGGGCCCTTTCTAGGCTGTGCATGTCACCTTAGGGAGCCTGAGTGGTCATCCCCTGGCTGAGTGGGAGCCATCCCACTCACCTCAAGCAGCACAGCAGCATGCCAAGGCATCCGGAGGCCTGGGTGCAGTGCCCATGGTGTGGTCTCAGGTCCCATGCCCTGGCTTCCTGCCCTGGGCCTCTGTTTGTCCACTGGGTGATGTTAAAGTGTCGCACGCCTCTCCTGGCTTTCCCAGAACTGGGGTGTAGTTGTACCTGAGGGTAGTGGGTGGTGCCAGGAAGAATGGGGGCTGGACTGGGGTCATTAGCGCACTTCTTGCTGCCTTTTCTGGGCCTTGGGGCAGGGCCAGCTGTGTGTGGTCCCTCCCCACTCCCCATCTGGATCTGCGCCTCCCCAGGTCCTGTTCGCACTGTGCTCCCTGCTGCGCCACTTCCCCTATGCCCAGCAGCAGTTCCTGAAGCTGGGGGGGCTGCACGTCCTGAGGAGCCTGGTGCAGGAGAAGGGCACGGAGGTGCTGGCTGTCCGCGTGGTCACCCTGCTCTACGACCTGGTCACTGAGAAGGTGAGTGCCCAGCCTGCCCTGCCCCCGCCCACTTCGCTTTGTGTTTGTTCTGGCCGTTTGACGCTGGCCCCCTCCCATGTCTCTTCCATCCATCCTTCCATCCTCATCAGTGAGTGCTTCTGAGCAGACGTGCCAGCTCTGAGCTGGGCAGACAGGGATGCTGTGGGGTCCCCTCCTCAGGGCCCTGAACCCAGGATTTCCAAGGCATCAGGAAGGAGGTCCTGTGGGGAATGACTGCTAAGCTGAAAACTCAGGGCTGATGAGGAAGGAAGGGTGGGGGTGGTGGGGGGGGGCAGTGGTCAGGGCAAAGTGTGCAAGCCCAGGGGTCAGTGAGATCGAAGGCCAGAAATAGCCAGGATCAGCCCTTTGTGGAATAAAAGGTCACGTGGCTAAAGCATAGGGTGGGGCGATGAGCAGGTGGGATGGAGCCGCTGGGTCTGGGAGCCGTCACAGTCACAGCAGACAGGAGACCAGGAGCCACGGGCGGCAATGATGTTGAATCTTAAGATTCTAGAAACTTGGAGCTGCCTCCCCTGGGAGCTTTGGCTCTGGGCAGAGGCTCAGAGCGGCTGCCCTGGAGGGCCCCAGGGACCCCAGGTGCTTGCCACCTTGGAAGAGGCTTCATGTCCGGCCCACTTTGGTCTTTGTGAGCCTGAAAAGTGTCTTAATTAAGGAGAGTAAAACCAGCCAGGCCTGGACTGGTAGCTCAGCTGTCGCAGAGAGCATTGGCAGGGCTGTCTCAGCTGCCTGTCTCGGGCCACACTCTCCCTTGAACAGCCAGACTGCGGATTGGTGGGGCAGGGCTAAGCAGCCACTGGAATGCTGCTGAGTGTCTGAGGCTGTGGGACCCAGCCCTCCTCCTGCCCCTCCCCTGCTCTGTGCACCCCTCCCCCAGGCTGAGGGCCAGGGTTGTCCATTGCTGCTTCTCTCTGTCAGCTATTGCTTTTCTGCGTGCTCGCTCTCACTCCCTCTGCCTCTCTCTCTCTCT
>NW_017731361.1:1786867-1792010 GCF_001890085.2 Hipposideros armiger | reverse complement strand
CCCTCTCTCTCTCTCTCTGTCTGTCTGTCTCCCCCACCCGCACCTTCTTTAAGCTTCAGAACCCCAGTTTCTCAGAACAGAAGGCAGCCATGTGGTGCTCACATCCAATTAATAAGGCCCAGGCACAGCTGACGTCCTGGGAGTGGGCCGGCGAGCCTGGAGCAGGACATGTACATTGACTGGCGTTTCCCAGGAGAAACTGCTCTCTTTCCCCTGGAGCCTTGGCTGTCTCTTTGCTGCCCCAGCCCTAGCCTGGTGGGCACTGACATCAGCTCATTCCCAGAGAGTGACCACTGGGCAGTCTCACCAAAGCTGCCCTGAGTCAGCTGGCCTGGGAGCCTGTCTCTGAGGCTTGGGGTGCTGTGAAGATCAGGGAGGGCCTGGCATCTCTCTGCAAACAGCACAGACAGCCATTCCTCCTGCAATTAGAGAGCTTTAGGACAGATGTCAGCCGTACTCTATGCTGGAGGAGTCAGGACTTCTGTGTTCTGTGGTTCCTCAGAAAGAGCGAAGAACTAGCTACACTGGGGATGGGCCCAGAGCCACCTGAAAGTGGAGATGTGTCAGGTGTGGGGAGGTAGCAGCTGAACTGTAGGATTCCTCTGGAGAGTATGGACCCCATTTCCAGACCGCTGCTCCTGCAGAGATGGGCTGCTGCCTGTGGTCGGCAGCCCATGTCCTCTCGTGCCTCATGGAGCTGCAGAGCCACAAGGTGACTCACTCACTGGTTCCTTCTCCAAGTGTTGACTGGGCGTCTGCCCTGTCTGATGCTGTGCCAGGTCTGTGGTCCCTGCCCTCCTGGTGCATCCAGGCAGACCCTTTTCCGAGAATCACCCAGAACATGTAGGCCTCAGGGGCTTATGATAAGAGCCCCAACCTCTTTTGGGGAGTCAGGAGTGGTGCTGAGATCTGAGGGGTGAGTCAGGTTAACTGGGGAGTCAGGTTGGGTTCGAGTGTACTTGAAGTGAGAGCTGCCCCTATAAAAGGCCCTGGGGGAGAGGTGGTGTGACAGGTGCCAGAGTGAGGGTGTGTTGGGGGACGAGGCCAAGGGCAGACAGGGCAGGGACAGATCCTGTAGAGCCGTGACGTCATGGGGAAGGGATTTAGTGTTTATCATCAGAAACGCCACGTTGTGAAGGGTTTGGCGCTGGGCATCACTGTCTGCCCGCAGAGGACTGGAGGAAGCAGGTTGGGAGCGCGAGGCAGTGGGCTGAAGTGCAGTGCGGAGCAGGCACGTGGCGCAGCGCTGGGCGCGCAGGGATGATTTGGAGGGGGAGCTGGCAGGACTCAGGGCTAAGGTTAGAAGAGGACTTTCATATCCCTGTTAGCCTTTTCTGCTCTGGGATGCTGCCCCTGCCCCTCCCCTGCTTCCTCCGCCTGCCCCAGCGGGCCCCAAGGCCATCAGGTGGGTCACTGAGGCCCCCGATCTTTTCCAGGGCCTCCCTGTTGCCTTCTCTGTCCCCTACATGCTTCATTCTCCCCTGGAGTTAGGGCAGAGACTTTTTCTTTCTTCTTGCAGGTACATATAGTACAGCCCATATGGGACATTTCCACCTGTGCTGACCCGCCACCTCTGCATTGTCTTCCTCTGACATTTGAAACAAGCTGCTAACTTGTCAGGGTTTAGGTGTTTCCTTTCCTACCTGTGGCAGCCTGGCAGGATTGGTTCCCACCATATTCTGCTGATAGGGCTGAGTTTTTGTACTTTATAGACACAGGCCCAGTATATAACTTCCTGCCCAAACGTTCCGCAAGTCCTCAGGCCCTCAGCATAAAGGCCACCCTCCTTGGAGGGACGCCCAGGGCTCCGTGTGCTCTGTGCCCTGTCGACCAGCACAACCCACCATTCTTCAAACACGAGGTGGGCCCAGGCCTGTTGTTGTGACCCTCAGTGTGTGGAGCCTACACCCATGTCCACTTGGACAGCTCCCACTTGCCCCTCAAGACTCAGGGAAATGCCATCCTCTTCTGTCCCTTGTCCCTGACTCCTCTGAGGGTGCGGGTCTGTAGTGGTGGCAACGCTGCTCATGCGGCTGGTCTAGCTCGTGTGCAGAGGGGTAGGTGGTGCAGTGATAACATATTGAAGCTCACTGTCGGGTGTGCTCTGTGTGCCGGACTGGCTGCATGTTCAACTTGCGTTGAGTCCCCAACAGTCCAGAGAGGTTGTGTCATCTCCATGTGAGAGATGATGACAGTGGGTCTTGAGGAGGCTAAGAGCCAGCCCAAGATCATTCAGCTCTCTGTGGTGAGGCAGAAATTTGAACCCAGACTGTCTGCCTCTACACTACGCTGCTGGACTAAATGTGTCATGCTACTCAGGAATTACTCAGTTAATTTTTACCCTCCTGCTAGACCCTGAGCTCCTTGAGGGCGGGAACCACGTCTCCATCTTGGCTTTTTCAGCAGCTGGCACATTGCACAGTTCTGATGAGTGGATGGGTGGACAGATGGGTGGACAGGGGAGCGTGTGTGAAGCCATGAACCCCACTGACCTCCCATGAAAGGCCATTAAGGCCCAAGGGGATGAAGAAAGAGGGTGTGAACTGACAGGTCAGCCACGTGCCCTCGCATCTGAAGGGCAGAGCTGACTGCTCTCTGTGTCCTGTCTTCCCCACCCACCTGGCACCTGGCAGATGTTTGCTGAGGAGGAGGCCGAGCTGACCCAGCAGACGTCCCCAGAGAAGCTGCAGCAGTACAGCCAGGTGCACCTCCTGCCAGGCCTGCGAGAACAGGGCTGGTGCGAGATCACTGCCCACCTCCTGGAGCTGCCTGAGCATGACGCCCGCGAAAAGGTGCTGCAGACACTGGGGGCCCTCCTGGCCACCTGCCGGGACCACTACCATAAGGACCCCCAGCTCAGCAAGATGCTGGCCAGCCTACAGGCCGAATACCAGGCGCTGGCCGCCCTGGAGCTTCAAGATGGTGAGGATGATGGCTACTTCCAGGAACTGCTGGGCTCTGTCAACAGCTTGCTGAAGGAGCTGAGATGAGGCTGCTCCCAACATCAGGACTGGACTGGAACGCTAGTAAGGCCGAGAGGCACCAGCTTGGGTGGGTTCTGCAGGGGACAGCAGGCAGGAGGGAGACTTCCTACGGGGCCTTGGCATCATCAGGGCAGTGCTGGCTTGGCCATTAAATGGAGGCACAAAGGCCACTGTCTGTCTGTCTACTGTGTGTCTGTGCAGACTGGGCAGTCCTGTGGCGGTTAGGTGGGTCGTTGGGTGATAAGCTTCTAAGGCCCCTGGTGACATGCTGCATGGTCAGCCCAGGGCATCCAGTACCAGGCCTCACAGGAATGGGCTGGGTACAGGAGTTGGAAAAACACCCAGTAAGCTCTGTGACCTTGGGAAGTCACTTAATTTCCTGAGCCTGTTTCCTCATCTGTCAAAGGGGAGTGCCATTAAATGAGAGAAGAAGTGCATGAAGGACTACCAGTGCCTGGCACATGTGCTTGCCCGACCCTCCATCCCACTAAGGGGGGAGGTCTGGGATTATCTCACTCTGCCCCCTCTACCTTGTGCTGAAGTAATAGCTTCGAGGCCACTGGCCTGGCAGAAGCCTGAGGGCATTACCACATGCAGTGATGCGCTGGAGTGCTTGGTGCTGGGGCCTGGGTGGTAGAAGGACGCTGGGGATGGCTCGTTACATTCTGGAGGCCCTTGGATGTAGGCTCCCTTGGGGAGAGGAGTGACCTGGCTATAGCTGGCAGTGGGAGCCCACGCCTGCCTCTCTGTGGCCTTGCTTCTCTGCTGTGTCCATGCTGAGCTGGGCAGAGCCCGAGGAGGAGGACTTGGAGGCGGGGGCAGCCGAGCCTGGCAAGTCCCGGTGCCCACCCCAGAGAGACTGGGAGCCTGCTGCAGGTTGCCACGGCAACCCCGGCTCTGGGCCTTTCTGATTTGGATTCTGGTGCGTTTGTTTATCAGCCTTTCCCAATGCACCAGAGGCTCACTACTGCTGCTCAGGCAGCCCCTCCCAGCCTCCATGTAGAAATCTCCTCATGCTGGCCTTGCGTGTAGATATCTCAGCTTCACTGAACTCAGGCGAAACTGGGGCCAAAGAAACATGGGATGTAGCGAGTAGTTTACTTCCCTGCAGTCCCTTTGCTCAGCCGCAGAACCTGTCCTGCCCACGTCATGTCGCAGCACATAGGAAGCTTGGGAGAGAGCTGTTGTCTGCACAGAGCCCCTCCAGGAGGGCAGGAGGAAGCAGGAACCTGTATCACTGGGGTAGGAAGTCTCAGGGCTCGGGCAGTGGGGATCACACCTAAAGTCTGTCAAGTACGGGGTACTGCCTCACTGTCTTTAAAATCTCTCAGTAGCCTTCAAAGTACACTTTACAAATGAGAAAATCATGGCTCAGAAAGGCTAAGTGATCCACATGAGGCCACACAGCTTTTGAGTGTCAGAGCTAGGATTTGCTGGGCTGACCATGCTGTGGAAGCTTGAATGTGTGGCTCAGAAAGGGATGGTGTTTAACCTGACGGCCAAGAGAGATGGCAGAGCAGAGCAGGGCTCAGAAAGGAGTTGCTGGGGCCTGGCTCAGGCCAAGGTCAACAGTCACTTTATTTTATTTATTTATTTATTTATTTATTTATTTATTTATTTATTTATTTATTTTTAAAGATTTTATTGGGGAATTGGGGAAGGGGAGCAGCATTGGGAAATTGGAGAAAGGGAACAGACAAGTTGCTGTCCTTTTGTTCTTCAGTCTAGTTGTGGAGGACGTTGCTTCACTGGCCCATGTTGGTATTGTCATTGCGCTCTTCCCGGGTGAGGCAGATCAGTCGCTGGTCACTGGACGGCCGCTCACACCGGCTCTTGGCAGCTCATGCCGGCTGCCAGCCACTCATGCTTACGGCAGCCCACTGCAGCCCCACTGCAGCCTATGCCGTCGTCGCCTCACGGCAGCCCAGCTCCAAGTCGAGCCGTTGTTCACCATCTTACCTGTAGAGAGCGCAGCGTCACTGGCCCTCATGTGGGATCTGAACCGGGGCCCTGCTGCTCAGAGCTGGCGTCCCAAGCCAACTGTTTTTGTTGTTGTTGTTGTTTTTTTAAGATTTTTTTATTGGGGAATTGGGGGGATGGGAACAGTGCTGGGGGATTGGGGAAGGGGAACAGACAAGTTGCTGTTGTTTTGTTCTTCA
>NW_017731361.1:1766468-1786307 GCF_001890085.2 Hipposideros armiger | reverse complement strand
AAGCTGAGCTGCCAACAGGTGGCAGGATGTCTCAGCTAAAAAAAAAAAAAAGAAAGCTGGGGTGAGCAGACTCTGCAGGTGGATTTGAGAAAGGGGGAAGATGAGGCGTGGGGGGATGGAGCTGCCCCTGCACATGCTGGGAGAGAGGAAGGCTTGGGTTTGGGGCCGAGTGTGGTCCAGGCCTTGTCCTGGCAGAGGTGAGTGCTGAGGCCGTGGGAGCAGGCGCACTCTGAGCGAGGGCTGGCAGAAATGTGAGGCGCTGCGGAGGGAGGCCTTGTGAGGTCCTGAGGTACTATCACCAGGTGGGGGACCCCCAGGGCCTTTGAGGCCTCTGTAACCACCCGGGTCTGATCTGGGATATGGGAAGGGGTCCCCTTGGAAGGAGTTACACTAGTAGAAGCCTAATTGAGGACCTTTTCTACCTTCTGGGATGCTACAGAAAGGGGACTTTGGGCCATGAGCTCTTGGGGTGTCCCTGGGGCTAAGGACAGAGCATCTGGGGGCCATGGTGAGGGAAGCCAGACCAGTGCCAGGCTGCTGAGCCCAGGCTGGGCAGTGGGACTGCTGCCCACCCCTCTCCTCACTCCACATAGCCACAGACAAGGCATCAGGGATGGGGAAGTTTGGTCTGCAGTCTGTTCTCATTGGCCTCATCCGGGTTCGTCGTGGGCCTCTGCCTGGCCCTGGGTCCTGTAGCGGCCTCCCCTAGGAGACAGGCGGCAGTCTGACCCAGGGCTCGGGCTCAGGCTGCCAGAGTGTGGGCTCTGGTTCCACCACTCAGTTCATAATTGATTGTTGTCTGCAGGTCTAGAAGGAGCCCTTTCTCTGCCTCCCCTTGGGTGCCATCCTGGAAACCGTGGCCAAGGAGTGTGACCTGGGCTTGAAGTTAGGCAAGAAATGGTAATAGGGGGTCATAGCCACCAGAACTTGAGGGTGATGTGACTTCTTCCTGCCAGGGCCTGCAGGCTGCTTTCCTCTTCTCCCGTCCCTGTCACGTGGTGGGGCCACCAGCTCTTCGCCTTGTGACAAGGACTGGCTGAGAGCTGTTAACTGGCTGACACCTCGTAAGTCCTGGCTGATTGTCGGTTTCCTGATCCTCAGCTGGGCTGATCCAGGCCCTCTATATGGGAGGACGACAGGGATGGGGAGTGGAATGGCGGTCCTAGGTCCCCACCCCGTCCCTTCAGCAGGCTTGGTTTTTATTAAATCACGTGTTTATTCATTCTTTCATTCAATTATATTTATTGACCACTTACTCAGTGTGAGGCCCCAAGGTTCTGAGATTGGTAAGTCACAGGACCTGCCGCCCGGGAGCACACAGTCTGGTGGGGAAGGTAGTTGCAATGTGACATGTACTGTGATGGAGGAGGCCTTGGTCAGTTGGAGCCCAAAAGGCCTCTGACCTAGTGGAGGAGGTCAGGGAAGGCCTCCCAGAGCTGGCCGTAGCCAAGCTGAAACCCAAAGGGTGCTTGAAAAATAAGCCAGGTGAAATGGGGAAAGGGTTTCAGCTCTAAGAAGAGGAAGGCCTGGGGTGAGAGAGAGTGGTCCGTTTGAGGAACCCACAAGTTTACTGTAGCTGGAGGAAGTGATGGGGGTGAGGGGCCAAGTGCACCCCAGGTAGAGCTACAGGGGTCAGGGGAACACATGCTCCAGTGCCTTGTCAGCCTCGTCAAGGAGCAGGCCTTGGCCCTGATGGAGCAGCGAGCCAAGGGGAGGGTTTTGGTCACTCTTCTGATTGCTGTTCATTGATTGATTGATTCATTCACAAAACAAATCTGATTAAGGACTAACTAGGAGCCAGGCACTGTTCCAGGGTATGAAGTGATAAGTACTGGGAGCGGCACACCATGAGAAATAAGTATATAATATGATGCCAGGCAGTGAGTGCTAAGAGCTATGGGAAATAAAGCACGAGAAGGGGTGAAGGGTGTCCGAGAAGGCCTCCCTCATGAGGTATGTGTAGTGTGACCAGAAGGAAAGCGAGGCTGTGAGCCATGTGGGGATCTGAGGAAGTGCTTTGCGGACCAAGGGAATAGCAGAGGCAAAGGCCCTCAAGGCAGGAACATGGAGGTGTTGGAAGAAAAGCAAGCGTCAGTGGAAGAGAGAAGAGTAAGTGCAAGGGGAAGGCGGGTCTTGGCAGCTATTGTAAGACTGGGAGCTTTTTCTTTGTGACGGGAGCCATCGGAGAGTTGTGAGGGAGGAGAGACTCGATGTGACTGACATTAACAGGATCAGTCCTGTTGCCATGGTGGCAAGAGATGACACAGGGGCAAGGATGGAAGCAGGGGCCCCGTGCAGGGTCTGCTGCCCGTGAGGTTTGAACCAGGGTGATGGTGATAGAAAACGTGGTACGAAGTGCTCAGACTCCAGATATGCTGTGAGGATGGAGCTGCGAGGACGTGCTGACTCGCTGCACGTGGCATGTGCGGAAAGAAGCGTGAAGGATGAAGCCTCCCTTGGGGGCACGCACGGAGCGGCGTTTGCAGGTGCTGTTTACAGAAGTGGGAAGGGAGAAGAGTCGGGGAAAAGCTGGAGACTTTATGGTGGACACTGTTTTGGATGTGTCTCATTGAGATGTCAGTTGGATATTGAAGTGGGGGTGTTGACTAGGCAGCTGGAGAAAGAGGATCCCAGGGAAGGGGTCCCCTGTGAAGAGAGAGCTGTGGAAGCGCTGCGTGCTGGAGCCAGCCCAGAGCAGCCTGCCAGCCATGTGGGTCTCAGAACCACTGCGAGCTGGTTGGGAAACACAGTCATTATAAAAATTCAAATCATATAAACTTATAATTACTATATTAAAAAAGTAAAGGTAATTTTTAAAAACGAGTAAAAGAAGAGCAAATTAAACCCAAAGAAAGCAGAAACCAATAAAATTGAAGACAGGAAAACTAGAGAGAAAATCAATGAAATGAAAAGATGGTTCTTGGAAAAAAGGAGACACCAATTACCAACATCAGGAATTAAAGAGGGGATATCACTGTAGGCTTTACAAGCATTGAAAGGATACTAAGGGAATACTACGAACAATTCTAGGTCCATAAATTTGACAATTTAGAAGAAATAAGGGTCCACTGTCTTTCACTGCATTCCTTTTCTATTGCTGCTGTAACCAATTAGCATGAGCTTAGTGCCTTAAAACAACCCAAAATCATTCTCTTCCAGTTCGTAGGTCAGGAATCTGACACAGTTTTCACTTCGAAAAGCCATCAACAGGCCGGCGTTCCTTCCTGTCCGCTCTGAGGGTCCCCTTCCTCGCCTTTTCCAGCTTCTAGAGTTTCCTGCATCCCTGGGCTTATCGGCCCTTCTTCCATCTTCAGTGCCCGCAAAAGCAAGTCAAGTTCTCCTATGACATCACTCTGACTTAACTCTTTTGCCTACTTTTCCACTTTACAGCCTGTTTTGATAACATTGGGCTCACCTGGGTAATCCAGAATAATCTCCCTATTTTAAAATTAGCTGATTAGCGACCTTAATCCCATCAGAACTTGAACTCCTTTGCCATGTAGCATAACATACTCACAGTTCCAGGGAGTAGATGTGTGTGTCTTTGGGGAGCCATTATTCTGCCTCCCACAGACACAAGCTGCCAAAAATTCAAGAATAAAAAGATAACTTGTATAGTCCTATACCTATTAAAGAAATTGAATTCATAGTTTAAAACCTTCCCACAAAGAAAACTCCAAACCCAGATGGCTTCACTGGCAAAGTCTACCAAATAATACCAATTCTACACAATCTCTTCCTGAAAATAGAAGAAAATACTCCCAAACTCATTTCAAGAGGCCAGCATTACTCTGGCCTTACCAATACCAGGCAAAGATATTAAAAGAAAAAACTCTACAGACCAATACCTCTCATAAATTTTGAGGACAGGAGGTATTGGGGAGGGGAGATCTTGGAGGCTGTGGTAAGGACTTTAGATTTTTTCAGGTCCCTACCAAAATCCTCACTGCAAAATTCCTCAACAGAATACTAGCAAATCAAATGTAGCAATATATAAAAGGATGTTACATCATCACCAAATGGGGTTTATCCTGGGAATGCAAGGCTAGTTCAACTCAATCCCCATATTAACAGACTGAAGAAAAAGTCGCACGATCATTTCAATAGATACAGAAAAAACAATTGACAAAATTCAGTATCCATTCATAATAAAAACTCAGCAAATTAGGAATAGAAGGGAACTTCCTTAACCTGATGAAGGGAAACCACATAGAAACCTACAACAAACATCAAACTTAATGGTCAAAGACTGACTTCTTTTTCCCTAAAATTGGGAACAAGACAAGATTGGGAACGAGACAAGAACAGCCACTCTTACCTCTCCTTTTCAATATTGTACTGGAAGCCCTGGGCAGTGCAGTTAGGCAAGAAAATGAAATAAAAGGCATACAGATTGAAAAAAATAAAACTGTCTGTATTCACAGATGACACAATTGTCAATGTATCAGGTCGTTGGGAAAGTCATGACACATTTTTGCATTGAAAAACATAGAAAAATACGTCATGACTTTCCCGACGACCCAATAGACAATCCCATGAAATATACAAAAAATCTCCTAACAATGAGTTTATCAAGATCATGAAATATAAATTCAGTGTACAAAAATCAATTGTATTTCTATATGCTAGTAATGAACAATTGGAAATGAAATTTAAAAAACAATGCCATTTATAATAGCATTGAAACATGAAATGCACAAATCTGGGAATATATGTACAGAATTTTAATGCTGAAAAGTACAAACCACTGATGAAAGAAATAAAAAAGATCTAGACATACACACTGAGTTCATTGGTTGGAAGACTCAATATTGTTAAGATGCCAGCACCCCACCCCCCCCACCCCCGCCAAATTGACCTGTAGATTCTGTGCAATCCCAGCAGGAATTTTTTAGATATCAAGAAGAATCTGATTTGAAAGTTTATATGGAAATGCAAAGGAGTTAGAATAGCTAAAACAATCTGGAAAAAGAACAGAGTTGGAGAACTCAAGCTGTCTGATTTTAATACTTACTACAAAGACTGTCATCAAGACATTGTGGCATTCGTTGAAGAATAGACACACAGATGAAGGACTCGCAATAGAGAGTTCAGAAATAGACCCACACAAGTATAGTTAATTGACTTTTGACAAAGGTTCAAAGGCACTTCAGTGGAGAAATTATCTTTTCAGTAGGTGCTGGTACAACTGGACGGCCATATTTTAGAAAATGAACTTTGACCTATATCTGTCATCTTATACAAAGTTTAACTCAAATTCAGTCATAGACCTAAGGGAAAAATTTTTAAACTTTCAGAAGGAAACAGGAAAGACATCTTTGTCACCTTGAGTTTGACAAAAAGTTCTTAGATACAACAACCAAAACACAATACGTAAGTAAAAATTTGATAAATTTGACTCCATCAAAATTAGAGACTTGTTCTGTGAAAGAAATTAAGAAAATAAAGGACAAGCCATAAACAGGGAGAAAATATTTCCAAATCACATATCTGACAAAGGACTTGTATCCAGAAAATATAAAGTATCTTCAAAACTCATTAATAAGAAAATAGTCAGGGGCCGGCCGAGTGGCGCGTTGGTTAAGAGCTGGCTTGGAAACCAGAGGGCCCCAGTTTGGATCCCACATATGCGGGCCAGTGACACTGCCCTCTACAGCTAAGATGCTGAACAACAGCTCAACCTGGAGCTGGGCTGCCATGAGTCGGCGTAGGCTGCAGCCCCTGCTGCAGTGGGTTGCCATGGGCTACCGTGTGTAGCCAGCAGCCAGCGTGAGCAGCCATCCAGAGGCCAGCGACTGATCTGCCTCGCCCTGGAAGAGCGCAATGATGCTGCCAACTTGGGCCAGTGAAGCAACGTTCTCTACAACTAGACTGAAGAACAAAAGGACAGCAACTTGTCTGTTCCCCTTCCCCCAATTCCCCAGCGCTGTTCCCCTCCCCTAATTCCCCAATAAAAATATTTTAAAAAAAGAAAAAAGAAAATAGTCCCCTCCAAAAAAGGCAAAAGATCTGAAGACATTTCACCAAAGAAGAAATATAGATGACAGATAAGCACATGAAAAGATGCTTAGCATCATTAGTTGTTAGGAAAATGCAAATTAAAACCACAGTAAGTCACTACTGCACACCTGCTACAGTGGCTGAATTACATTAAAAACCTAAACAAAGCCTGACAACACCCTGTGCTGGGGAGGACGGAGAGCAGCGGGACCCTCACGCCCGGCCAGAGGGAATGCAAAATGATGCAGCCACCATGAAAGGCAGTTGGCAGTTTCTTACAAAGTTCAACATACACCATACAACATGACAATCCCTCTCCTAGGTATTTACCTAAGATAAATGAAAATCTATGTTCGCCTGCTTATATCAACTTTATTTGTGAAAAACAAAAACAAACCCCACCTAGAAACATTCAAATGCCCGTCATCTGGGAATGGGTAGACAAACCCCAGTACAGGCGGTTGCTGCATAGGGAGGCATGTGTGCATCTCAAGGGCATTATGCTGATGGAAAGAAGCCAGACTCAAAGACTACATACTGTGATTCCATTTCTGTGCCATTCTGGGAAAGGCAAAACTATAGGGAAAGGGTTTTTCCAGGACTCAGGGTAGGGGGGCGTTTACACTATGTTGGGGTAGCACAGGGTACATTTCAGGGGATGGTGATGGAACCGTTCTGTATCTTGATTGTGCTGGTGGTTACACAACTCCATGAATTTGTCAAAACGCACAGAACTGTACACCAAAAAGTGAATTTTACTGTATATAAATTTAAAACTAAAATATTTAAAGGTAATAAATACTCAAAACATCCTTTCCTAATTACTTTACAGCCGACCGTTACCAAGGCCCTTGACATGTCTCGTCCCTGGGTGGTGGGAACACTACCTGACAGCGCGCCCCTGTTTCTCTCCCCCACTGACGCCTTCAGGACGTCACGCTGGTGGCTGGATATCTGATATCTGATGTGGTGGGAGTGTTTACACCATGGAAACTGGGAAATGCTACAAATAAAGGCTTAATGCATTTTTTGTTGATTGTTTAGACTTAAAGTGATGAAGAAAATGTAATACCAATTAAATTTAATCTATTGATAGCACAAAAACTTGAGGGAATGGTCTTATAATACTTGACAACTATCATCTGGTTTAGCAAACAAGTCACTCAACTGAGGGACAAGCGAAATTCCAGCGGATGTTCTTGTTTCATCTTAATCCCGTAAGGTAAACAAAGGATCAACCAGCATTCACTTCAGAACCAGACCCTGTCAGTTGCAACCATAGGTTGGCTATGGATGCAAGATTTCAGCAAAAATCAGTGAAAGCTCATGAGAATCAGTTGGCTATATGGAATTTACAGTAGAGAGTATTGTGTATTTTGTTGTTATTTTTGAATTGCATACAATTCCTCTATAGAAACGCATGTATGTGTATGTGTATATGCCCACCCCTCCCAACCTGCCCTGGAAAGCTGTTTATTACCAGCTGCAATGATCAGCACCCCACGGCGTGGGAGTCACTGCAGACAGGAGAAGGCCAAGGTCTGCGGCCTGAAGCACCTGGGCATTAGAGGTCAGCAGCCTGAGCCAGAGCAGCGAGGGGCGTGACGAGGAGGGACGGAGCGGCCACCTACTTCACATGCTACGTACAGGAGGACTGGACAGAAGGTGAGCTGGGGACAGTGCAGGAGGGCAGTGAGGTCTGAACACGCAGCTGAGGGAGACATGGACTCAAGGGAATCTTCTTGTATTGTCTTCTTTTTAACTATGGTATCTATCAGAACATGTCTTCTGTGCTGATGAGAAAGATCCAGGAGGAAAGAAAAGTGGGCGAGGCAGGAAATAGAGGGGAGGATTGTGAGGCAGAATCCTTGTGTAGTAGGCCAGGAGCCAGTGACCAGCCAGGGACCTGGACAGCTCCTGCGTCCTACCAGGCAGTCCTGAGGAGCTGATGCAGGGATGGGGCAGATGTGGGTGGGAGCTGGGCTGCGGGGAGGGCCACCGGCCCCTGCTCTGCCCTCCGGGGCTCCAGCAGGAATGGTCAGAACCTGGGGGCTTTGGAGGGACTGGATCTTGAAGCTAGAGGGTGTGCTGGGCTGCTTGACTGGCAGCTGTGTGATTTGGGTGAGACGCTTCACCTTTCTGAGTCACTTCCCTCAACTGGACAGTTTAAAGGGCAGTAATAGTGCTGACATCTCGGGATTGTGGGTAAAGGCCTGACATGGGCTCCGGGTGTGCCAGCACATGGCAGCAACTCGTAGCCTCCTTCAGTGGAGAGGTGACTGGCCTGGGTGGAGCAGCTGTGAGGATTATGGCTGCAGAGGTGAGGTAGGGCCTTTGACGTGTGTGCCCAGAGGCCATGGAGGCGCTGCAGGGTGGTTAGCAGGGCAGGGAGGAGAACTGGGCTCTGCTGTCCCTGTGTGCAGGTAGTGGCCACAGCAGGTGTGAGGAATGGCCAAGCCCAGAGTGCCAGGCTGGTGAAGTGCCATCGGTGAGGGGGCTGGCCAGGCCTCACCCAAGGGAGGTGTCCTGAGGGTCGTCTGCCCTAGCTGAGAAGTCCAGGGAGGCTGTTCTCTTAGTAGGTGGCGAAGGGGCAGGATTAAACACCCCAGGGTCAGGGTGAGGCAAGTCACCTGGGGCACAGCCAGGCCCCGCTGCTTTAGATCATTGTCCTTGAGGACACGGAGGGTTTCTGGGTTTGTGGGCAGGGCCTCTGGTGCCCCCTCAGTTGTCTGCTTTTTGCCTTCCAGTATCTTTTGATAGCTTGGTTTAAATCAATGAATGGTTTGAACAGTTTGAAAACTACTTCTCAAGCACGTGCCAGGCCCTTTGCTGGATAAGGGGGTGAGCAAGACGGAGGCTGTCTGTTCCCCACAGGAATGTGGGTCAGTCCTGTGAGGCTGGCGCTGTGATACATGTGCCATGGCTGAAGGCCAGCGAGCAGTGACAGCTGCGGGCCAGTGTTCCCAGCTGTGGTACAGGGTGATTTTAGGGGGCACATGAACATTTACCGAAGTGTTATTTTGATGTTTATTAGAAAAAAAGTAGTAACTAGTACATCAAACATGATTTCACAGATATTGCTTAGGAAGAGGTGAAGTTAAACAAAAGTTAGTCTTTTTGAGTAACTATTAGGGTTGGGATGACGATACTGCAAAGGTGAAGACCGAACATGGAAGTGATGGGCTCATAGGGAGAACACAGGTCCAAGAACCGCCTCCAGGGGGCAGTGTGGTGCAGAGGGCAGGGTCACAGCACCAGACACATTGCAGACCCACGGGGCTGCCACCTTGTCAGGTGGGCAGTGGACAGCTCCAGACAGAAGGCTTTAAGCAGAGGCTTGACTCTTTAGGAAGTGATTCTGGAAGATTCCTTTGCTACTGTGTAGAGAATGGAGAATGGATGCTGGATGCTGATGTAGGCGGGTTAGGAACCTTTGCAACAGTCCAGCTGAGGGGGTGGGGGGGCCTTGGCCTCTGCTGGAAGGAAGTGGCCCTGGTGGGAGCTGGGCACTGCTGGGGGCTGGGCTATAGGAAACCAGCAGATCAGGTGAAGCAGCTGGGGACAGGAGTGGACTCGGAGCTCAGGCCTGGAAGACAACTTTGGAATGTGACAAACTGATGGCAACAAAAGCCATGAGAATGTCCCCGAGTCAGCATGGATCCTGAGTCAGGGGTTGGGCGTTCAAAGGGAGGCCAGCCCCACTGGAGATCCCTGGGGTAGCTGTTCACTCAGTGTCCTGCACCTTATAAAAAGTCACTGATGAACAAAATAACGATCCCCACCTGTGAAGCTTACAGTGGAAACACGTGGACCTGTAAAGCAGTTCTGTGCTATGATGAAGGAGAGGGCAGGGTAAGGATTTATCTAAGGTCTTTCTGATAAGGGAACTTCTGAGGAGACGCCTGAAGGAGGTCCTAAGAAAGCATAGGGATCTCTGGGGACAGTGTATTTCCAGGCAGTGGGACCACAAGTGCAAAGGGTGAATGACAAAGAATGGGGAGGGTAAGAGCAGACAGGGTTGGGAGACCATCCATCATTGAGGACTGGCTTTTACTGGGAGATGGAAGCCACTGGAAGGTCTGAGCTAAGAAAAATGACGATCTGCCTTGTTTTATAGGGACTGTTGTGCCTGCCATGGGAGCAGGGGGTGGGGACAGGATGATCGGGGCAGCCTGCTGGGGAGGTTGCTGCAGTGGACGTGATGGTTTATCGCTTTCGAATGAGGTTTTAAAAAACCACTGTCTTCCCTCTGGTTGCTGTTCTCTTGGGTGATTCACTCCCACGTGTATCACGTGTATGCTGCTGTACGGGGAGGCCGGCGTGGCACGGAACCGAGGCCTTCTGCCAACAGCCGTGTGAGGGAGCCTGGAAGCAGACCCTCCGGCCCGGCAGCCTCGTGAGACACCCCGAGGCAAAAGCTCCCACTGAGGGGCCCCTGGACTCTGGACCTTCAGAAACTGAGGTAATAAATGTTCATTGTTTTAGCTGCTGAGTTTTGGGGCAATTCATAAATATGACCAGGCGATAGAAGTGGTGAGACGTAGTTGGACCTGGCACACATTTTAAAGGTAAGAATTTGGACAGGTCAAGTTTGTGATATTTATTAAGACAGCCACGTGGAGAGTTTAGGCAGTAGGCAGTTATAAAAGTTGAGTCCGGGAGAAGTCGGCATTTGGACGGAATTTCAAGCTGGGAGTCTGGTTAAAAATGGGAGTGAGCAGACCAGAGAAGAGCCCAGTACTGAGCCCTGGGCAGCACAACTTCTAGCTACTGGGAAGAGGGGGAGCACCCAGTTCTGAAGTGGGGGGCTTCCAGGGAGGGAGTGCTCACCGGGCACTTGTCTGGTGAGGTAGGTAAGATGGGAGACAGAGCCACTCCACCGACTGTGGAGGGCGGGTGAGAGCTAACTGGAATGGCAGAGAGAATGGAAGTAAGGAAGAAGGGACAACTACACACCTTTCTTGAGGGCGTTTGGCTGAAGGTGGGGATGTTTGCTGGGGAGGGACATGGGGTTTCTATTTTGGAGGCAGCCATTATCAGGGCATGGTTGTAAGCCGAGGGGAACATCCATGGAGACTTCAAGGACGCCTCCAAGGTTTTGACTTTCCCCTTGAAGTGTGGACACATGGACTCCCGGGTGGGCTGGCAGGGAAGCTCCAAGGCCAGGCCGTGCAGCCTGTGGCCTACAGGCACGGGCTCCTTGTTGGACCACACTGTCCCAGGGACAGAGGGACACTGGGAGCGCCCAGAGTATGGCAGATGCTGGGGACAAGTCCGGAGAATTTCCTGTAGAAGTGGACTTGACTGGAAGGCAAAGAAAAAGGACTTTTAGCTTCCTAGACTTGGTTTCATCATGGACTTTATTGGGAAAAGTTAGTGTAAAAAACATTCAAATTCATAAAATTTAAATAAGACAGTAAAATTATACCTTGTAGCTATAGTAATCGGTACAGTAATCACAAATAAGGTAAAGTCTAAATTATTGCCTAAGCAAACACTATTTTGTCAGGCTTCTGTTGCGAGCCCAAGGCAGGAAACATTGCAAGTACTAGAAGTGAGCCCAATGATGAATTTGCATTTGAAGCTCAAGAAAGGGGGGGAAAGCATGTTCTGATTACAGCATCACAACACTTTAGCCTGAAAAAAGCAACTTTATTAATATGTCCTGCAGCAGAGTACATTAGTAATTGTAAATGCATTAAAATTTTTATGTCATAAAGAGAATAATCAGTTTTCTTCATGATACATTATGTTTTACTGAGTTTCATGTGGTTTGTCCCTCTCAGGACCCTTTGGGAACATTCCTTCTCTGGGGACAGCTTCCTAAGACACCCAGGTTGCTTACTCTGGGGCATCTTTGGTCATTTAATACCAGCCAACCTGCTGGGACCCAGGGCTGGTGGAAGCCCCCTCCACAAAGGGTGAGTAAGATACCTTTCTCTCAAACCTTAATGCCACACCAAGAGAATGGGCGTCACAACTTGGTCAAGAGTGTTACTAACAAGTATATGTGGGATTCTCTTTGGTTATGGAATTTTTATTTTTATTTAAGCTTATAAAAAATATAGCTAGAACTGTGTATGTTCCTGAATCCTAAAAGTATTTGTGACCGACTTAAACGCAAATATGTCCTTGCAAAATTCACCAGCTGGCCAGGTTTAAAATCTGCCTGTTTCCCTGTGGAATCTGACATCAGTGTTCTATTGAGCAAATGCATTTGAGTGGAGCACAGTTAGTGTAAGAGCCCGAGGGGTGGGGGCAGCTGGCGGGGGCAGCCCTAGATGCTGTCCATGGCTTTGAACTCGCTGAGGGCCTGCACAGGGTTCACATGCTTCTTCTGAGATGCCCGTTTAATCTTGGTCTGTGTCTCATCCTGCTTCTCTCTCTTCACCAGGGGCTTTTTCTCAGGCGCCTTCATCTTCCACGACACAGCTGGGAGGTTGAGGGAAGCCATCCCCTGGGACTTCTGGTATTTGGTGGACGCCACGTAGGACGCCTTCACCGTCTGCACCACAGCGTTCATCAGGTTCTTGGCGGCCTGGATCAGGGACATGGCGCTGTCCACCTAAGAAGCACAGACACGGGCAGTGAGGAGGGAGGCCTGACCTCCAGCCCCGAGGGCGGGGATGGGCGGGGATGGGCAGAACGGCGACAGCGAGAGGCGGCCCCACCCCTCCCCCTGCAGAATAAGCTGGGTGGTTCCTGATTAGCTCTCCCAGTGGCTGGCTGCTCTTATCCAAACACCTTGAAAACCCCTGTGTTTCAGATCTTTTGAAGAAAAGGGAGCAGTAACAAATCCTAAAGCATCAACACCTGGCCTGCCCCGACCCCTCAACAAGCTGGAGGAGGCTTCCGCCGCCTCCTGAGCGAGATCGCAGAGCTAACTGCAAGCAGCTGCCCAACAGAAACCCCCCACCTTCAGTCAGGCCCAGGGACACAGTGCGGCAGGTGAGCAAATGGTATCAGCATGTACAACACAGGAATTCTGGGCCATTAGCAGAAGCCACAGGGAATCAGGGGAGCTCAGCACACCCAGCGAGACCACCTCTTTGTCCTGCCCAGGTGACAAGGGGTCCAGTACTGTGACATGGTAAAGACATAAGGGAAGAGATACTACTCAGGTACTAGACGGGTAGAGGTGATTTGAGAGAGCCTTGCTATGTCATCTTTGCAATTTTTGAACAGGCTCAATTCCTCCCTGGGGGAAGGAAAACAAGATAAAGTGCTTTTTGCCAGTGAGAGGCCAGCCCTCAGGCGCCCAGCTGTCTCCCACCCACCAAGCTAAACAGAGCGGCAGGGAGCAGCCCAGTGCGGCCCTGGGCTTCCAAGGCCTGAGAAGGAACCTCGGGGTTTTCCAAGCACACCCCCCAGTTCAGGGCAGGAAGGAGTGGATGTGGGCAAAGGCCAGCACATTCCTTCACAAATGAAACTTACCCCGGAGACGACGAGCTCCCCGCCCAGGTTCTGGACCTCGGCCTTGACTTTGCTGCAGATGTTGAGCTGGTGGCAGTAGAGGGCGATGCGTTGCAGGTAGGCCAGCAGGTCCTGCTTGCAGGCGGAGTCCGGGCACTGCGGGGACAGCAGGCTTACACCCAGCCCTCCAGGGGGGGCCCACACACACCCACCCCCAGGGGCTGGTTCTCAGCCTCTCACGGTGCCACCAACAGGCTTCCTCTCTCCTTGGGCCCAGGCCCCTGAAGGTGAGAAAAAGCCTCAGCAAGCAAGAGCGAGGCTCTGGAGAAAAGTCAGAGCGCTCTGAGCTAGGGAGTAGCCACCCCATAGCTCTTCCGCTCAGAGGGGCTCGACACTGCAAACACCGGATGAAAAGAGAGTTTACTTCAGGCCAAAATGGAAGATCAGTAAATCAAAGCAAGAAAAAAGCAGTTGGGGACCGTGAGGTCTTCACCAGTCACAGGGAAACTCAAGGGTGGCCGCTGCCGAACTGCCCAGGGCTGGAAGGCTCCTGAGTCGGTCGGCTTAGGCTTTACCTGAGGGAGGAAACACAGAGCACCTGCCAAGTGTTCTCAGCAAACACTTCGCTCTGTGAGGCCAGCACAGTGAGTGAGAGGGGCAACCATGCTGTTCTAAGAAGCTACAGGAGCACAACAGAACCATATCTGATTTGTGTTTTAAGATGATCGTATATGGTCATGTTGGCAGCTGTGAGGAGAATGCAGTGGCGAGAGGCCTGAGCTGGTGAGAGAAGAGGGAAAAGGCCTGGATGGTGTCAAGATTCATGGCAGTCGAAGCTCCAGGGCTCAGTGCTGGGCTCTGTGAAAGGGCAGCCAGGAGGACTTCCACCTGCTGTCCCTCATGCTGCAGCCCGGGTGCAGGCTGGGAGGTGGCTACTCGAGGGGAGGGGTCAGAACCGCAGAGAAGAACTAAACAAGCATTGCACTGATTACATCCTAGGCTCACCTGATGCACCTCTGTCAAAAACCAAAGCCCAGCGCACAGCTGAGGAGACACTTGGGAGGAACCTGCAACAGTGTCTCCAATAATTTAAGTCTTGGAGCATCAAGGAAAACGTAAACTTTCCAGGAGGTAGGAATCACATTTCCTGACATATCAGTGCAGAGAATAAAAGGTTTATTGAAGGCTGGGTGGTTGAGAAACTGCAGTGACACATTAGCCTTCCAAAGTACTAACCAGACTCCTAATTCTTCTAAGAAATAAATCCCCAAGAGGTACTCATACACGTGGTGTCAGAGCTTGTAGAAGCAGCGCCTACCCAGAGCTGAACTTCTGAAGAAAAGAGAGAATAAACAAGTCACCAATAGACTTGTTTTAGCTGTCAATCATGGGAAGATTTCAGGACAGACACCACTGCTCCAGAGATGGGCTTGCCTCCTAAGACTCATCAAAGAAGAAACAGGAATTCAGAAATCCTTAAAAATCTACGAGTTAAGAACCGTTTGAGAGGTGAGTGTTGTGTCCCATGAAAAATACTGTTGCTGTCTCCAGAATGCACAGGGCTCAGTCCTGGGATAAACTTGAGACCCACATGGCGAGCCTGTCACTTACGTGGTCTGCGATGGTGCGGCCAAGCTTATCCATCCTGGATCCTGCTTCAGCAATTTTCTTGGCGGCACTGATCACGTCCGATGTATTTTTGAGCGGTCCTTTACCTCTGAAAAGAGAACAAGGGTCACTGTAGATGGAGGGGGCGGGAGATAGGAGGGGCTGCAGAGCAGCACGGTCCTGCCCGTCGGAGGGGGCCTGCGGGGCCGGCGCCGCTCACCGCGTGAAGTCGGTCATCTCCATCATGATCATGCACATCTGCTTGGCCAGCACGATGATGTCGTTGCCGCTGTCGTCCCATTTGGACACTTCGGCATCCAGCTTGCTCTTTTCTTCCTGGAAGCTGGCCACCTGCTCCGCAATCTTCGCTTTCTGCTCTTGGGGAAGCTGAGCCATGATCGCCTGAGATCAGAAGCACAGAGAGCGCTTCCATGTTAGGGAGTACGACATTCTCACAGTGCATTAGCCAAGAGCATGTCCACCGAGCAATCCATGGCAATAGGTAGGAAAATGCTTTAATAGGCTTCATTTTGCCTGAAGGGCCAGTTTTTCTCATTTTGCGCAGAAGCTTATGGCAGCCTGAATTTCTGACCCACTTTCAAGAACACGTTGTAATGTGGAGGAAAACAGTGTGAGGGGTAGAAGGCTAAGGTGGAAGCTCCGTGATCACATGTGTGCAGGGACAGAATCTGCTTAATTGGATTCCTAAAAGTTTCATCCTGTCTCCTACCCGGGGAACGGAGATGAGAGAAGGGTTAATGCACAGAGCCCTGTCCCTTCACGAGCATTTCCTGTGGCCACATTACATCTCCAACTTTTCAGGGTGAACTGGAAGTGGTTTTAGAATGTACGTTTTAAGGAAGACAGAGAACCTGCTGAGGAACATACATTTTGTATTTTCTTGGCATTTAAACTTTATCAAAGCAGCACCTGGAGGCCTGCTGACCCTCAAGCCCCCCAGGCCTGGGCCTGGGCTCCTCCCCCCTCAGCTTCCCAAAGTACTCCCGACCGAGTGTGGCCTCGAGCAGGGATGCACTCACTATTCAACATGATTTCTGACAAGTGAAAAAAGAGTCCTTAGAAATATTTCTTGGTGTCCTCCCAAAAACATAAATGCTATTGATTGAAGATTTAATGACTCAAATGAATGCAAGGGCTCTGACTGATTTTCTTCAATGTACCACTGTTGTTTTTTTTAACCCATGAATAATTAAATAGTTCATACCCGTGGTATCATTGAGATGGGCAAAGACAGCAACCTTTCTCGATTTCACATTCCTTTTAACAAGCATTGCATTGATGATATCCTAGGCTCTCCTGATGCAGCTCTGTCATAAACCAAAGCCCAGCACACAGCTGAGGCCCATGTTCCTGCCCCCAGCTGAGGAGACACTTGGGAGAAGCCTGACTGGCAGGTGCCACAACTTAGGTTAAGTTAACCTGCGTCCTACTCCCAGAGAAAAGAGGGAAAGTGGGATTCTTAATACTGAGAGAGCTTTTTCTTTTCCAGGAAAACAAAGGCCTGAGGAGGACAGGGGAGGGCCACAGAACAAGTTTAACAGATTCCTTACCCGTGCGCTCTGGCCGGCTATCAGCTGATCGTCCTCAGTCTGGACACTTGTCCTACTTCTGACATCAAAGTCTTCTGTCTCGAAGTCAGAGTCATCCAGCTCCTCAGGGGTCTGCCACCAAGAGAGAGACCAGGAGTCAGACACACCCCTGGGCTTGCTGGATGGACACCCAGAATTCTAGAGTTTCACGCGCATAGTTCCAAACAGGTGTGGAGGCCACAATCGCTCATTGTCTGAGACCTGCTTCACTGATGCAAAGGCGGGGGGCTCGTCCCACAAACAGCAAGTGAGGGCCCCACATCAGCATGTCCCAAAGGGCCTGGGTTCCTTTCTGGGGGTGGGGCTTAACCTTCCACCACTGAGTCAGGACTCTTTTTTTTAACACAATTTTTTTTACCTCTTAATGTATTTCTGCAACAGCTACATCTTAAGACAAACGTGAGAACTGTCCTGAGTAGAAAGGGTACTATATTAAACAATAGAGATGTTTTAGACAATTATAACATCCCCACTTTATGACCAAAAGAAAATTAAGTGGGTTAAATAATACTGGGCCTTCTCTTAGGGTACCAAAGGCTGCTTTGAGGAATAAAAATAGGCAATGTATTTATTTATTTTTTTTTTTACTTTGATAAAAGGAAGAGAGAGAATGTGGCAGGTAGGGTCTGAGTAAATACCAAAGAGACTGATAGTGGTCCTAGCTCTGCTTAAATTATGAAATAAAATTCTTATTTTGCACAACCTCCAGCCTCTCATGGTTAGCCGCTGACTTGAAACAAATGGAAGTTCTCGGGAATGGGGCAGCAGCAGGCAGAACAGCTGGGGCTGGCTCCTAGCCCAGCCTGCTACAGGACGGCAGTGAGGCGAGTCCCTCGTCTGCACCAGGACCTACTCCAGGCCCAGCCTGTGCCGTGAGGCTCAAGTGAGAGCACGTGTGAGAAGGCACCTGAATCCACCAAGAGTCTTGGGTTTGTACACATGCAAAGGCCAGGCCTGGCCCTCAGTGAGACAAGGATCATGCAAGTTCACACGCGAGACCAGTGAGCACATCCACACGAGACCCTGGCAAAACCCTATGCCACCACTGCCCATTTTAATCCTTCGAGAGCTTGGAAGAGGCATCCAAGCCGCCTGCCTGCTCCCAGGATGTGCTTTCCCACAACCCTACCTGCGTCCCCAGAACCAGACTCTGGGATTTGCAAGCATCTCCTGGAGCGCATGCACTTCAGCCCACTTAAATCCCCAAAGGCAGTAACTCCTCTTTATCATTAAGGTACTTTTTACTCTATTTCTAGGTGTCTGGAGAAAAAGGGCTGCATTCATCACTACTGGTATATGCGACCCGGGGACCCCTCATACCACTGAGATAAAGGCCACCGGCTTTAACCCTGCGTTCAACCAGGCCTGTTGAACTTGGTTCTTCTTTAGCACAGAAGCAGGGATGAAGAAGGCAAAAGGCTCCACCAGCTCCCTGTACCCCCAATATGTCCAGGTGACCCAGGGTCCATAGGAACAGCCAGCAGCCAACCAGGCAATCCTCAAACAGTTTCTTTCCTCCTCCCCCCAGAGCGCAGTGCAGTTTTGCCCAGGAGTTTCTACATTGCACACAAAATGCGTCCAGCCTGATGCAAGTGCCTTAGAAGTCACCTCTGCTTCCAGCTGACAATCTGGCTAGCTTCTGCAGGCTATCCAGCTGAGGGGGTAACAGGTGGGACAGCATCCCTGCCAACTATGGGAGGTCTGGCTGCAGACCATGAAGGTATAAGTGAATCTCCCCTGCCCCGGCCAGATCGACAGCATAGCACAGCAGCCACATAGACCGCAGGCAGGCACCGCGCTCTGACTGCTGCTCTGCAGCGAGGGCAGGGCCTGGCCCGGGCCTGGGGGTGGCCAGGTGGCCCTGGGGAGAGTTACACACAGGCCAGCTCAGCTTCCAGAGCTGCATGCTGGTGCTCAGGACTGCATGGGAGGGGTCACTGCTACAGGAAAGGCAGCTGTGAGCCAGGCCCAGCACCCTAGGGCTGTACCATGGAGAGGCTATAGCTCCCCAGAGCCTTTGTGTTGATGCTGATCCAGGAGAGGCCTTGGGCTTTCTCTCAGAAGAGCAGGTGGCACTCGCCTTCAGCTATGGTGAGAGGGCCAGGAACATGACTAGGGGCTGCCAGTCCCTCACCCTGCACACTGGGGATCTCACATCCTGCCTCTACCCCTCCGAACAGAGGGGTGCTCCATGTGAAGAATAACTTCAATCTGCTTCAGGAAATATGCCCGTCTCTGAAATTAACTGAAGAGCCTTTACTGTCTGTAGTTTTCCTCTAATTCAAACGGAAGCCTCATATTTGTGGTGACTGTTTGCCCTAAATTACATTGTCAAGGCCAGCTCATACTAGCTCCTGTTCTTGGCCCACGTTTGGGTTCTAACTTACAACTAAAAGTCATTTTAGACAATATAATTAAATATATCTCATTCTAACAGCTTTTAGATTCATGGTTTTAATATACTGCCGATGCAGCTGCTGAGTTCCAGAATGATGCTCGAGTTTAGCAAATGATAAGAAAGAGCTGTGAGCTGTTAAAACGTCTGAGATGCAGTTACTCACCCTTATCATCAACACCGCTTTCCTGATGTCCCGGATGCCGTCGTACACCAGGCGGGAGGCATCGATGAACTCGTTCTCATCCATGGGCTGGGCGGGGTCCGAGCTGAGGGCTTCCACGGCCGCCTCGACTTGCTCGGTAAAGCGCGGCATAACTGTGGAGAGAGAGGCATGGCCGATGAGGCCGGCCCGGCAGATGTCCTCGTTCTCCCAGCCCCCCGCGCCCCTCAGACAGACAGAGGCGAGGTATGTGAACAAGAGCCTCTGCTTCTACCCATGTGAGACGTGTTTGTGGCTGAAATAAATGAAAGGCTGTATTTTATCAAGACTCGAATCCTCTTCTTTGTCTCTGACCAGATTCTACCAACAGGATTAAGATGGTTGAGAGCTTGAAGTGAGATTAACCTGAGGCCTTAAGAATGGGACCCTCCTTAACAATATTTATTCACTAACAGGAGATTTATTTCAGAGCTCCTCTTAAATAGTATGTTTAGAATTATTCCAATCATTAATCATGGGACACACGTGAAGGAGGTGTGTTTGTGAGGCCTTAGTTTTGCTGACCAGTATCTCACAAGTCTGACGCACCACCCAGAACTCGTCTTAATACCTGAGTCCTAATCTACTTACTGAGGCCCTGTGTGTGTGTG
>NW_017731361.1:1752121-1763122 GCF_001890085.2 Hipposideros armiger | reverse complement strand
CACAACTAGACTAAAGAACCAAAGGACAGCAAGTTGTCTGTTCCCCTCCCCTAACTCCCCAATAAAATCTTTAAAAAAAGAAAAGGTATAAAAAGTAAAGAAAAGATGTTGCTAACTAAACTATGAACCAATGTTTCTCATCAATGATTTTTAAGACTTATCCTCATTTCAGGATTGTTAATATTTGGGGGTGGGGTGGGGGGAGCACAGCTTAGAATTAACGAAGGATGGCATTCTTTCTGTTCACTAAACAAAGTGGCCCAAACTTCCACCAAAGATTTGTTAACCTTCATCTAGACACCTATGTTTTCAAAAATCAATTTAGACCTTCTTAAATTCATATTACCTTTTTTCAAGATGAACCCAAACCAGGGAAGGGCTTGCCATTCTCTAGTGACGAAGGAAGCTGACTTAAGTAATATTCTCTACCCTCACTGAACAGCTATCTCTAAGAAAGCCCCAGCCAGCTGAGGCCACCACACTCCTGGGACATAGCATCGACCCTGCTCTCTACACTGGGGCCTAAGGGGAGAAGTGAATGGTCACTGGTCATGTGCAAACACGGGACGGCTAGAGGTGCTCACACCAACTCAGCATAAATTCCTTCAGCTTTAATTGAAATCCCCAGGAAACTCAGCACGGGTTTACACATGCTGAGTAGACACACAAATTTGTACCCCATTAAAAACTCGGACTGTTCAATATAGTCTTTTTTTTTTTTTTTTTTGCTTTCTAACAGGAAAAAAAATCACACAGATACCACAGTCTATCTACAAGGAATCCTATTATAGACACTATTATATCTTATTTTTCATTTGAAAACCTNGCGCACCAGTAAGGGAGGGAGTGTCCGCACCTGTGTTGGAGAGCAGCTTGGTGGCTTCCAGCACCTTCTCTGTGTAGACCCCTGGCTCATAGTTGTCCATCTCTGAGGTGACAACATGAATGACCCGGGCTGCCCGGCCTCGGATTGCACCCGCTGTGCGGTCCAGCCCATCCACATCTTTCTCTTGGAGAGCAATGACACATTTGTTCACATCTTCCAAAATGTGATTTTCTGAGGAGCAAGCAAAAAGCTGAATGAGGGAGGAGGACTTCCACAAGAAGGGAACAAATCTGTTTTGCCTTTTTCAATTACAATTGACATAAAATAAATATTTTATTAGTTTCAGATGTATAACATAGAGATTAGACATTTATATACCTTATGAAGTGACCACCCCAAAAGTTTAGGACTCATCTGATACCACAGTTATTACATTATTGACTTCCCTATGCTGAGAAGGGGACAATTAATTGTAAGTTGGCATCTATCCTTCACTGAGTGTGCCAGCCACAGTGCCAAAAGCTTTATATGTATCATTTCACCTAAGAGAACAGATTAACTGTTGGCTTAACTGTCCCACTGAAACTCAACCTATAATCACCTCCAAGGACAACCGTCTGCATTCCAGGTTTATAGAGTGAGATGCTCTTTAAAGCAAGCTGTTCTGTAAGCCAAGCAGGAGATTCAGATCACAGAAACCTTAATAACTTTCTCTTTCCCTGAAATAAGTTCAATGATCCTACATCCCAAACGAAGTTTAAATCCAAAGTAAAGGTTCACTGTAAGGCTTTATTCTCCCAGTCCCCTGCCCCTCCTCCAGTACAGACAACAGCAGTCAGACAATCTACCCAGAAGCCAGGACAGTCCTGGGACAGAAGATGGTGTGGAAAGCAGGCTGAAGCCTCCTGGAGGGCGCTGAGGGGGCCCACCTGAGGGCAAACATTCTGTAACCCTCCTGCGGGCTGCAGGTGGGCCTCTTGTGATATTTGTGGAAACCTCTGAATCTTGTTAAAGCTGACAAGTGGCTCCCTACCAGTCATAGAGCTGGAACTGGAAGACCCACCAGAATGATTTTTCCTTAAGGCAAAAAACTTGACACTGGATCTTGGGAACCTTAGAGTAAGGCGTTCACTATAATATAGATGAGGCGTCCTCATCTATAATTGCAAAGTAGAAGTGACCCAAATGTCCACGAGCAGAGTGGGTAATAAATGATGAGCACTACACAGCCGTTGAAACAAATGAGGCTGCCCTGTAGTGACAGACCCGGAATGGGTCAGGGGATGTTCTCACTCCCCGAGAGCTGCAGATGCCACCGCAGACAGCCTGAATGACAGGGCTGCCCAGACCCCATGGGGCAGATGGGCGAGCAACACAAAGGAAGGGCCACAGGTCATCACCTGGCCATTTCCCTCCTGCTCAGAAAGGAGCTTTCTTCAAGTCATGTAAGAAACTTAGAAGCAGTGTCCAAGACATGCTCACTCCCTTACACCCAGAGTACCTGGCACAACAGGTAAGACTAATGGTCCCAGTTCTTCTGGAAGAGCCAGAACAATCAGGGCAACTGTAATCTGTTTAAAGCACATCTGTTCATTTCTTTGCCAGCCCTGGCTGCCTTGACACGTCATTATCTAGGACTAGTTTCTGATTTAATCCACTTCTAACAGCCATACCATTCACAGCCTCTGCTAACATAGTCACGTTATATTTGACAGTGTCTGGAAGGGAGCTAATAATAAGCTTGACCTCTTAAGATACCCACAACAAGAACATGATGATGATATGCCATTTCCTCTCATCTCAAGGGCAGCCAGAGGAAAGTGGTACTGAGCAGATGTAGCAGAGAACAGAGCCACCACAGTGCCCTGCCTGGGCTTCGGGGGCTCCTGTGCGCCTCAAGAGCCAAGGCACCCCCCCTCGGAGTTCCCGAGAGACTGCAGGCAGGGACTGTATAAGGATCTCTGCTCTGAAACCACAGGTACAATGGAACATGATGAAAACATCACAATGAGAAGACATCATAATGTGAAAAAACTGAAAAGAGATTTGGTAAAAACATCTTTCCTACTCTTACCACATAATCCAACAGTCACACACCTTGGTATTTATCCAAAGGAGATGAAAACTTAGGTCCACATAAAAGCCTACACATAGATGTTTACAGCAGCTTTGCTCATAATTGCCAAAACTTAAAAGCAACCAAGATGTCCTTCAGTAGGTGAACAGATAAACTGTGGTCCATCCAGACAATGGAATAATTATTCAGCACTAAAAAGAAATGAGCTATCAAGCCATGAAAAGACATGGAAGAATCTCACCTGCATATGACTAAGTGAAAGAAGCCAGTCTGAAAAGGCTACATACTGTATGAGTCCAACTACGTGACGTTCTGGAAAAGGCAAAATTACAGAGACAGTAAGAAGATCGGGGCTGGAGGGAGGGATGAACTGACAGAGCAGAGAGGTTTTAGGGCAGTGAGTTCTCATTATGATATTATAATGATGGATACATTTGTCCAACACCACAGAATGTAAACCAAGAATGACAATACTGTATGTTGTGGATTTTGGGCAACAATAATGTGTCAGTTGTAACAAATGTGCCACTATGGTGGGGGTACTGAAATGGGGGAGATTGTGCATGTGTTGGGGCAGAGATTAGATGGGAAATCTCTGTACCTTTCAATTTTGCTGTGAACCTAAAATTGCTCTAAAAGTCTTTATATATACAGAGGGTGCCCCCAAAAAATGTATACACATTTTAAGGAAAACTGTATTAAAATTGTAATACTCAATATATACCGATAACAAAAGATGAATACAAGCCACGTATGACTTCTGCAATTACAAGAGGTGCTCAAAGTGGTTACCATCAGCGTCCAGACACTTCTGATTACGGCGAACTACCGCTTGAGCAACGAAGACCAAAGTGTCCACTTGTATACATTTTTTTTGGCACCCCCGATATTAATAAAAAATATCTTTCCAAGGGAAGCCAGAGTATAGGAATAATTCCTGTTACAGAAGGGAAAAATGAATTGCCACAATATAGCTAAGAGACCATAATTTAGTGTCTACTAATTAAAAAATTGGGAGACTTGTTAGGGTTTATACCACTGTACTATCAAAAGAGAAAACATATTAAAGTTTTTATATAAACAAATTTTAGGGGGCACTTTTGAAACAATTATAAGAATAAATGGATTCGGAGCCAATCAGAAGCATCATACAAACACTCTACATATTAATTTAAACTAAAGCAAGTGGTATTGAACCTGCCTACCACACTAGGCCTTGGTTAAAAACTGCTTTTACTGAATCTAACACAGTATTTTACACTTGTATGTTATATCATTAAGAAAAGGTATAAAAAGGGCTGGCCCAGTGGCACACTGGTTAAGCTTGGGACGCCAGCTCTGAGCAGCAGGGACCCGGTTTAGATCCCACATGAGGGCCAGTGACACTGCCCTCTGCAGCTAAGATGGTGAACAACAGCTCGACCTGGAGCTGTGCTGCCGTGAGTCGCCGGCGATGGTGTAGGCTGTAGCCCCTGCTGCAGTGGGCTGCTGCGAGCTACTGTGAGTGGCTGGCAGCCGGTGTGAGCTGCCAAGAGCTGCTGTGAGCAGCCGTCCAGAGGCCGGTGACCGATCTGCCTCATCCGGGAAGAGCACAATGATAATACAACATGGGCCAGTGAAGTAACGTCCTCCACAACTAGACTAAAGAACCAAAGGACAGCAAGTTGTCTGTTCCCCTCCCCTAACTCCCCAATAAAATCTTTAAAAAAAGAAAAGGTATAAAAAGTAAAGAAAAGATGTTGCTAACTAAACTATGAACCAATGTTTCTCATCAATGATTTTTAAGACTTATCCTCATTTCAGGATTGTTAATATTTGGGGGTGGGGTGGGGGGAGCACAGCTTAGAATTAACGAAGGATGGCATTCTTTCTGTTCACTAAACAAAGTGGCCCAAACTTCCACCAAAGATTTGTTAACCTTCATCTAGACACCTATGTTTTCAAAAATCAATTTAGACCTTCTTAAATTCATATTACCTTTTTTCAAGATGAACCCAAACCAGGGAAGGGCTTGCCATTCTCTAGTGACGAAGGAAGCTGACTTAAGTAATATTCTCTACCCTCACTGAACAGCTATCTCTAAGAAAGCCCCAGCCAGCTGAGGCCACCACACTCCTGGGACATAGCATCGACCCTGCTCTCTACACTGGGGCCTAAGGGGAGAAGTGAATGGTCACTGGTCATGTGCAAACACGGGACGGCTAGAGGTGCTCACACCAACTCAGCATAAATTCCTTCAGCTTTAATTGAAATCCCCAGGAAACTCAGCACGGGTTTACACATGCTGAGTAGACACACAAATTTGTACCCCATTAAAAACTCGGACTGTTCAATATAGTTTTTTTTTTTTTTTTTTGGTGCTTCTAACAGGAAAAAAAATCACACAGATACCACAGTCTATCTACAAGGAATCCTATTATAGACACTATTATATCTTATTTTTCATTTGAAAACCTTTCTAGGTCTGTCTACTGATCTGCAACTCCTCCATCTTCATGGCTGCATGGTACCCTACAAACAGATGAAGGGGACATAATTCACTTATCCAGTGTTCTCTTACACATTTTGGTTGAGGTGAACACCCTCGTTCAAGAATTTTGGCAAACATTTATTTGTGTACATGCCCCTGGGGAGAATTTCTCACAATGTGATTCCTAAATCAAGGCACACGTTTATGTACATGTATGGTGCCTAACTGCCGTCCAGGAACCAGGCCAACTGGCATTCTACAGAAAGAATACCTAAACTTACACTTCAGTCCACAATGCAGAGCAGGACCCATTCTGCACGCCCTTTGCTCTGGAGAGCTTTACTGGCGTGACCTTATCCACACACAGGCGACAGGAGTTATCTAAAGGACTTACATATAACGGGAAATATTCAGAGTGCTTGGCATTTAACTAAAGGGAAGCCATTTCTTCAAAAATCAAAATCACCACTAATGAATGATGAAACTGGGGCACAGAAGTATTGGGTCACTTGCCCAAGGTCACACAGCAAGTGGGCACGGGAGTCAGAAATCAAACCTAACTTCACCACTGCCTCGACCACTTCCTCAAAAGAGAGAAACTCCTACCTTCAGTTTTGCATTTTTGCTACTAAACACAACAAAAAAAAGTAGGTACAATAATCCTTTTATTTAACGTCCTCCCGATCAGACCAATTTCTTTGGGCACTCTGATAATGAAGAAGAAAGAGTACAAATCATCATCACTCTTGGGTGTTGTCCCAAAGTATCTAATGCAATATACTGTTTCCAAGAACATTTAGTAAAGAAATGTAATAAACCAATTAGAACCACTCACATCTTTTAATAATAAAAATAAAAATAAAAAGAGTAACCAAAACTTCCACGTGTAAGCAAATGAATGAGAAAGTCAATTTCATTCCATGGAAAAACACTGATCAAATACAATTCAGATAAAATTCAAACAGTATTACTTTGATAAATTTCAAACCACCATCCTTAAGGGATCAGTCAATATAAATACACTCATGGTTTGCTGAATGTGCTCTGGCATCCTAAACCATCTCCAATATTTACAAGGCAACATTCTGAATAGCCTGGGGGAAAGGAGTCGCCACTCCTTCTCACCTGAGGGTGGCATGTGTGTCCCTCTATTTTCAAGTGCCACTGTCTCATATTTGATATGCAGTGGCCCAAGTTCCCCCTGCCCTGCAGCCTCATGAAAACACTGGCATCAGCATCTCGGTGGCTTCACCAGTTTGTATACAAGATGACAAGTACTTTTTGAGCCACAAATCTAGGATATGCCTTATCAGTATGAGGGAACTTCTGGAACTAACGGAACAGAATACCCAGGAACAACATGCGATAAAGCAGCAGAGGGTCCTCTTAGTCCTAGTCCTTCAATAACTTCCCCTTGGGTGTGTGGTTAGTGAGTGGGGTGGGCTACAGCAAACATCCAGGCCCCATGGATTCCAAGACAGTGGGAAATTATTAGTGGAAATGTGCCACAAAAACTCTCACAAGGGCCCCAAGGCCCCAGAGCGCAGTGGGGTACCACCACTCCAAGCAGCCAAGCAGCATCCTTACTTTTCATTTGGCAAAATTTTATGGAGCCCACTAACCGTAAGCCAGACCCTGTGCTTGGCACTTGCCTGGCAGCCCCCCTACTAAGAAACACACCCACCTCACTGATGGAACTACTGAGGCACCAATGTGTGTAAGGGCAAGGGGAGACTGTCTGAGGGGGCAGGTCAGGGTGAGGCCAAGACATCGTTTCTTGTCTGAGGACTGCCCGTGACCGCTGTAGATGACACCCGCTCTCCAATCCACGGGGCACACCTAGAGATGCTGGGGACAAGGACGAAGGACTTGGGGACCAGCGCTGTGGGGGGATACAGGGAAGGGTGCAGTTAAAAGTGAGGTTCTTCTCAGTGAGAGCCAGCCACTTCTCTTCTGAGGCTGTGTGTCAGGGAAGAAGGGGAGACATCGCTAGTCACCCCACAAACAAAATGCTCGAGCTGCCATGGAGGGTATGAACTGGTTAATCCAGTAGAACTCCACTCAGGCATCTGCTGGTCCCCTCCCTTCACCCCAAGTCCCTGAAAAGCATATCATAAAAATCAGAAGAATTACAAACAGCCCTGGCCTGTTGATTATTTAATTACTTGACACTGCTAAGCAAGTCTGTGACAAAACATTAGAGAAACGCCATCAAGGTAGACCTCGAAAATTCAGATGCTCTGCAACCACCACCACTTTCTGACTAAGAACTGTTCCATGTTTTTTATATGCTAAACAGAAACTGACTAAACTCCATCAAGTCAACCCTTATACTTTCCACATTTGCATAAAAATTGAACATACTAGACAAAAGTGTACCTGTTAAAGAATGTGATTTCTCTTTACTGTTCTTCTGTTTTATGTCACATGCCCTAAAGATACTGCCTGGATCCCACTAAACGCTACTGCACAATCCCTTTTGTTCTCAGATTTGAAGAATGTTATATGAAGGACATTTGATTCTTCCATTTTATTTTGCTGAAGGAAGGACTGAAAATCCCTTGAGACCCAGCTTGAGCTCTACCCACCCTAAGCAAGTAAGGAAGTTTAGGAATGGACTAGCTGTCTCCAGAGGGGGGCTTTGCTTTGAGTTCAGAATTTGTTGTTTGCTTAAAAGTGCACTGTGAAGGTGGAATATTTTTCTCTAAACCTATGAAAAAGAATAACTCAATACTTCATTGGGAAAAACAACAGAAGGCCTAGATTTCCCCAAAAAGCCATTGCTGCATTTCTGGCACCTGTAAAGATGTGCTTGCAAATGCGTTTTTGTTTTAAAGTACCAGCGCCTGCAATCTGGCGGTCGTGCAGCAGCGTGGTTACCCCCTTTCTGCACTTTACAGGTGGGCTGCTCCCCACTCTGTCCAGTCGAGCCACCAGCCCCACGGAAAGCAGGCAGACGGGAACCTGGTATGCGGAACACACTGTCACCTTATGCAGGTCCCTGCTGGAGGACTGTGCTGCTGTGCAGCTACGTAAGCCCCGCTTCTGGTTCAAGCCCCATTGCCACTGGCATCTACCACATTCCAGCCTGTGGTGCCCTGGGGTGACAGGTAGTTTCAGCCCTACATGTACCCAGCCACCGACTCTCCCACAACCGCTGGCCTCAGGAAGCCTGGCACCTCCAGAGAGCAAGCAGTGCAGCTAAGGGCAGCAGAGGGCCCATTAAACAGAGAGCGCATTAAATGGAGATGGATTGAAATTCATCTGTGTGACAAACAGTGAATTACAGTTGACAGACATTTTCTATATGAATGCGATTTACTATGTCATTACCGGTTTATGTTTATATAATGAAATCAACTGTTTTGTGAGGTGAATTACCCAGATTTATTTTTTGCAAGTTCCTAATTAAATGGCACTTAAATATTTCTTCTCTGTTTTCTGTCTGTGCATCATGCAGACAGTCTTTCAAAAAGTAGGCAGTTAAACTATGATCATCTGTGAGGGAGAGGGAGATTTCCAAGAAGGGAAAAAATTTAGTTTACAAAAAAAAACTAAAGGTGATGGTGTTGGCACTCCCTTCTCCTAACTTTCACTTGCTCGTAACCACCACAGGCTCTGTTAGGACACAGGTCAATGCTTTTTCTAAGCACACAGCAGGAAAAGGGGTGGGTGGTTATGGAGCTGTAAGATCTTGCTCTCCACCAACAGGGGCGGCCTCTACCAGACAGCTTCCTGAGTCACGCTTCCAGGCCGAGACCAGCCCCGGCACAGGGAACACGAGCCCACCTGCACTGCTCAGGAGTCAGTGGGAGCTTTTGTGGTTTTTTAAATTAAAATGAAAACCTGCACAACATTATTGCTAGAATAATTTACCTGCCCAGACTTGGGGGTGTTTTGATTGCCCATTATTGTAACTTAGGCAAAAGTAATTATGCACGTCCTCACATGCTTCTCTGGGGAACCAGATCATTACCTGAGACAGCCAAGAAGTCATCAATGGAAGTAATGTCATCCACAGCATCTGTGAGAACACGGACTTGTTTTTCCCACTGTTCTTTAAAAAGATCCATGTTCTCTTGGGCCAGTTTACTCTGTGGTTTTGCTGCCAAAGCCAATGCAGCATTGATAACCTGCAAAGATATTAAAGTTCATTGTTTACCCTTCCAAGTCATGAAAAGAAAACAGCTGGGATAACATGGTCAGCGTGGCTGTGGCTTTGCTTCACATGCCTTCACCAGGACACGATACCACATGTGCCATTGTTAACACAGACAGACGAGACAAGTTGTGAAATGGTGGGTTTTTATGTGTGAATGTAGAGAAGCAACACATTTGAAATACAGTAATGCATTCAAACTATGGACAATTACAAACAAAAGTATCTCTAATCTTTCCACTGTGATAGCAACTCTATAATTTTTAACATTATATTCCAGGTTTTTTTCTCCTCCTATACATATGTATGCATGCATGTCAAAAAATACACAATTAGAATTCTATGCTACATAAAGCTGTGTTGTTTCTTCTTTTGAATACTTCTCCACATCATTAATGTTTAAAACATTAACCATTTATTATTCCATCTTATGGCAGTTTTGCACTATTTTCTTATTGTAGGATTTCTAGGTTTGTTCAGTTACCCACCATTCTTGGTAATCTTGTGATGAACATATGGCATTTCAGGTTCCTGATACATTATCAAAGCACATTTGTGAAAAATATATTGTATTCCAATTCCAAGCATTTTTCTAACAGCATATTTGACATATAAATACTCCACAAAAGTGTAAAATTGTTAAGTTTAAAAAGTTACTTCTTAAAAAAACAGCTTTATTGATATATAATTCACATACCAAATAATTCACCCATTTAAACTGTACAATTCAATGGTTTTCGGTATATTCACAGTTGTACAACAACCATCACTTTCATCACCCCCAAAAGGAACCCTATATCTATTAGTAGTCAACCCCATCTCCCTCAGCTTTCCTTAACTCTATCTATCTCCTGGCAATCACTAACTTACCTTTCTATCTCTATGGATTTGCCTATTCTGGACATTACATACAAATGGAACCATATTAACATGTAGATTTTTATAACTAGCTTCTTTCACTTAATATATTTTTGAGGTCTTTCCATGCTGTAAAATGTATCAGTATTTCATTCCTTTTTATTGACAAATAGTATGCCATTATATGGCTGTACCGCATTTTATTTATCCTTCATCACTTGATGGACTTTTTAATTGTTTCCACTTTTTGGCCATTATGAATAATGCTGCTATGAACATTCATATTCATGTTTTTATGTTTTCATTATTCTTGGGTATATAACTAGGAGTGGAATTGCCAGGTCACATGGTTAACTTAACTTTTTGAGGAACTGCCTTACTGTTTTCCAAACCATCTTACATTCCCAGCAGCATGTATGAGGGTTCCAATTTCCCAACATCCTCACCAACCCTTGTTTTTCCTTTTTTAAAAAACATTATAGCCATCACTTGTTGTTTGTTGATTTATTGATAGCTATTCTGACTGGGATAAGGTGGTATCTCATTGTGGTTTTTATTTGCATTTCCCTAATGATTAGTGAGGTTGAACATTTTTTCATATGCCTGTTGGC
>NW_017731361.1:1747250-1750566 GCF_001890085.2 Hipposideros armiger | reverse complement strand
ACGTCCTCCACAACTAGACTGAAGAACAAAAGGACAGCAACTTGTCTGTTCCCCTTCCCCGATTCCCCAACGCTATTCCTCTCATTCAATTCTCCAATAAAATCTTTAAAAAAAAAAAAGAATGATGTTATCAACTTAGCCCCCAAAGACTACAGTTAAAAAACCTGAGGAATTAGACCCACTGGTGCAATTGTTCCTCTTCCCTCCTAAACAATTGGAAGTGACAGACTATCAATTATAGATGCATAGGCTGGGCCATCCCAGTTATTAATTAATTACATTCAAAAGTGTATGGGTTTAGACCAATTATGGAAGATGAGACAACCTATCTTTCTCATATGTTATGCTGTGGTCTCCCATATTTTCATCATTTCAAGGCTTGTTCTTGTTCTCTTTTCTTTCCTGTCATTCATTTCCACTCTGTGATTCACCATTGTGGGCTACTCACTTCATTAATTAACTCATTAATTCATTCATGTATGAGTGAATCAGAGTGCCGCTAGACCTTGTAAGAATATCTGGCTGAAGAAAATGTTTCCAAAGAGAGCCAAATAAACACGGGCAGGGACTTAATTATATGTTTTAAATACTAAAATAATTTTCCCTTACAAAGAGAAAATTGCTCTCTTTGTTCTGTAATATATCTTATCTGAGAAAGTACAGAAGAGGCACAGCACCTTGCCTGAGGTAAAGGACACCTGATAAATACTCATTTCTGATGTCTCTTAGTAAATTAAAAATAGAAAAGATACTTAAAATACTACTTTAAATAATCATCTGACACTTAGTGGTATAACTCTAAATTCATTTACCTTAAAAATCAAGATGTTATTGATTGGAATACCTACTGTCACCATTAGTTAAATAATAATATCAAGGTATTTCTAGCTAATAAAATAAAATGGGAAATGGAAACACTAGAAAAAGCTGTTAGAAAGGAGACAACAAAATTACTTTTCAATGCAAATGATCTTTGCTTATCTAGGAAATTAAAGAGAGTCAACTAAAAAAACTCTTAGAATAAGAATTCATTAAGGTAGACAATATAAATATATAAAAATAACTTTTCTATATACTAGAAAAAATTTAGAATATAAAATGAGGCGAGTGTCAGATCTTCATGAAAGCAATTAATGGGAAATATGTAGGATTAAATTTGTAAAGAAACCCACAGGACTGAAACAAGAAAAGGTGACTACACTTTTCTGAGGTACATTAAAAAAACTTGAACAGAAATACATTCCATGTTTAGGGGTAGGAAGACTGACCTATTTATTCACAAATTAATCTGGAACAATAAATAGCTAAGAATAGCCAAAAAACATCTTAGCGATAGAGAGCAAGAGTAAGAAAAAGGGATAAAATACAATATAAAGCTAAAGTAATTAGAATAGTCTAAACCCAGACCCTATCCTAGAGCAAAATGGAGTGTATGATAAAAGTGACATCACTTACCAGTTGGGAATGGTACGTTAAGTTATAGCCTCACTTCATATTTATATTTATGTTTATGTGCTACAACTGTGTCCAGATAGATGAGTTAAATTAAAAATAACAAGGCCCGGGCCAGCCAAGTGGTGCGATGGTTAAGAACTGGCTTGGGACGCCAGAGGGCCCCGGTTCGGATCCCACATATGAGGGCCAGTGACACTGCCCTCCACAGCTAAGNAGTGAGGTTGAACATTTTTTCATATGCCTGTTGGCCATCTGTATGTCTTCTTTAGAGAAATGTCTCTTCATATCCTCTGCCCATTTTTTAATTGGGTTGTTTGGTTTTTTGGTGTTGAGTTGCATGAGTGTTTTATAAATTTTGGATATTAACCCCTTATCAGATATACCGTTGACAAATATCTTCTCCCATTCAGTAGGCTTTCGTTTTGTTTTATTGATGGTTTCCTTTGTTGTGAAAAAACTTTTAAGCTTGATGTAATCCCATATATTCATTTTTTCTTTTACTTCCCTTCCCCATGGGGATGTATCAGTAAAACTACTACTCAGGGTAATGTCTGCAAATTTACTCCCTGTATTTTCTTCTAGGAGTTTTATGGTTTAAGTCTTTAATCCATTTTGAATTTGTTCTTGTATATGGCATAAGGAGGTGGTCCAGTTTCATTTTTTTGCATGTGTCAGTCCAATTTTCCCAGCACCATTTATTAAATAGACTATTTTTACCCCTATGTAAATTCTTGCTTCCATTGTCATAGACTGTCTGTATATGCATGGATTTATTTCTGGGCTCTCTATTCTGTTCCATTGATCTATGTGCCTGTTTTTATGCCAGTGTCATACTGTTTTGATTACTGTAGCCTTGTAGTATGTTTTGGTGTCTGGTGTGGGAATGGAGTCAATGGAATTGTAATAGATATGTATGATATCGGGGGGATGGGGGGTAGTGGATGAGGAGAGGGAGGTTGTCACTTTGTGAGGGGTGAAAAGGATAACTATTGCATTGTTTTGTATATCTGAAACTAATAAAAAACAAAAACAAAAACAAAAAAACATTATAGCCATGCTAGTGGATGTGAAGTGCTATCTCACTATGGTTTTGATTTTCATTTCCCTAATGGCTCATGATGTCATACATCTTTTCTTTCATGTGCTTACTGACCAGTAGTATAAATTCTTTAGAGAAATATCTACTCATATCCTGTGATGTATTCACTGAATGAATGACAACTATATGAAAATAAGCTGAGAGAATAATCAGTTAAGATTCGTAGGTACAAAGCACTTATGGGTAATTAAAAATAAATGTGTTTATGAAAAATGCAACTTAGAAGGGAAGCAGACAAAAGGAAACTGATGGTGATGGAGTGGCGATGTGGATGACAAAAACAGTTTCCATAGAAGCATTTGGGCATAAAACCCAGGGGTAGGAGATAGGGATGACTCTTTTTTAGGCAATGTAAGAGCCACATGCATTCAGGCCATGTGTGTAATTCCTAATACACTGGAGGAGGATTCAAGAACGATGTTATCGGGCCAACCGAGTGGCGCATTGGTTAAGAGTTGGCTTGGGATGCCAGCTCTGAGCAGCAGGGCCCCGGTTCGGATCCCACATGAGGGCCAGTGATGCTGCACCCTCTACAGCAAAGATGGTGAACAACAGCTCGACCTGGAACTGGGCTGCTGTGAGTCGCCTGCAACGGCGTAGGCTGCAGTGGGGCTGGGCTGGCAGCAGGCGTTGAGCTGCTGTGAGCTGCCATCCAATGCCGGCGAGAGACTGCCTCACCCGGGAAGAGCACAATGATAATACCAACATGGGCCAGTGAAGCGACGTCCTCCACAACTAGACTAAAGAACCAAAGGACAGCAA
>NW_017731361.1:1738739-1745470 GCF_001890085.2 Hipposideros armiger | reverse complement strand
TCCTCCACAACTAGACTGAAGAACAAAAAGATAGCAACTTGTCTGTTCCCCTTCCCCCAATTCCCCAATAAAAATATTTTTAAAAAATAAATAAATAAAAGTGTCATCAGAACTGTTCATTCTGGAGGCTCTAGGGAAGAATCCAGTCCTTGCCTTTTTCAACTTCTAGAACCTGCCCACATTCTTTGGCTTGTGGCCGCATCACACCAATGCCTGTTTCCATGATCGTATCTCCTTCTCTGAGTCTGACACCCCTGCCTCCCTTGTATAAGGATCCTTATGATTCAACTGGGGTCCCACCTGGATAATCTAGGATAATCTAACCAACTAAAGAGCCTGAGTTTACCTCTACAAAGTCCCCTTTGCCATATAAGGTAACGTATTCACAGGTTTCAGGTGTTAGAAAATGGACACCTTTGGGGGGGAGGACATTATTCTGCTTACGGCACTTCCTAAGTCTCTGTGCTTCCATCCTTCCTCACAGAAGTCAGAGAGACCTTGTTAAAATCTAAGTTAGATCATGTCAACTCTCTACTCAAAACCCTTCAATGGCTCCCCAGATCACTCAGAGTAAAAAGCCAACGGCCTCACCATGGCCCTAAAGGCCCTATACCACCCAACTCCTGTCAGGTATCTGACCCCCTGCCTCAAAGCCTCTGTACTTGCTGGTCCCTCTGCCTGGAGTCCTCTCCCATAAGACACTCCACAGCTTGCTCAGTCACCTCCCCCAGGTCTCTGCTTCTATAGCACTCTCTGAGTGAGGTCTTTCTTGACCATCTCAACCGCACTATTTCTCACACACACACACACTGACATTTGTGGGATGTGGCTAAAGCACTGCTTTGAGAGAAATTTACAACATTAAATCTTTAACTGTCCATTAGAAAAGGTCTCAAATCCATGATCTAAAAGCTTTTTACTTTAGAAACTAGAAACAGGGCAAATTAAACCCAAAGCAAAGCAAAAGAAAGAAAATAACAGAGTAGCAACTGATGAAATACAAATTTGCAAAGCTCACTTAAGAATAAACAGCTAATCTGAATATCCTGCTATCTATTCAAGAATTCACTGTTAAAAACCTTCCCATGGACTGCAGATTGGTGCAGCCATTATGGAAATCAGTATGGAGGTATCTCAAAAAACTGGAAATGGAACTATCGTATGACCTAGCAATTCCCTCTTGGGTATCTATCCAGAGAAACCCAAGACGCTAATTCGAAAAAGTATATGTACCCCTATGTTTATTGCAGTGCTATTCACAATAGCCAAGACTTGGAAACAACCGAAATGCCCATCGGTAGACGACTGGATTAAGAAACTGTGGTACATTTATACAATGGAGTATTACTCTGCCATAAAGAAGAATGAAATCGTACCATTTGGGACGATATGGATGGACCTAGAGACTGTTATGTTAAGTGAAATACGTCAGTCGGAGAAAGACAAATACCATATGATTTCACTTACATGTGGAATCTAAAAAACTGAATGAATGAGCAAAGTAAACAGAAGTGGTCACAGAGATATAGAAGAACAACTGATGGCTGCTAGTTGGGAGGGGGTGGGGATGAGGGAGAAGGGGAAGGGATTAGACAGCATAAATATGTAACTACAATATTGCCACAGGGACATGAAAGACTGTTTGGGGAATATAATGAATAATGTTGTAAATATTTTGTAGGGTGTCAGATGGTCACATGTCTTGCTAGGGAGACCACTTCATGGATGGGATAGAGGCTTGATCACTGCACTATACACCTGAAGCTGATGTTGTATAATATTGTATGTCAACTATAATTGAATATATATATATATATATATATGTATGTATGTATGTATGTGTGTGTAGTCATGTGACGTGGAATATAGTGTGGGCGTGGAGTCAAGGGAATTGTAATAGATATGTATGATATTGGGGGGGAAGTGGGGCGGCAGATTGGGGGAGGGGGGTTGTCACTTCAAGGGATAAAAAGTATAACTATTGCACTGTTGTACAGCTGAAACTAATTCTAAAAAATGTGTATTTCACAATAAAAAATAATTAAAAATAGAAAAAGAAAATATAGTTAGAAAAATACTACTGTAGCAAAAATATTTAAAAGGCCTGGCCATAGGCCTAGAGTAATAGGCATTTGTTGATTTCTTTAGAATAAAATTCATGCTACAAATAAAAACAAAACAAAAAAACCTTCCCATGAAGAAAACGCCAGGCCAGACGGCTTCATTGGTAAATTCTCCCAAACACAGAAAAAAAAGGACTAATATCAATTACACAGATTTTTCAAGAAAACGGAAGAGAAAGAAACACTTTCAACTTTTATGATACAAGAGAAGAAAACAAGACCAATATCAATATGCAAACCTAACAAGGAGACTGCAGTGTCTCCGGAGGCCTGGGACCTGCAGACCTCTGGGATGAGGGTGAGGATGGAGGAAACAGAAAATGGTCAAACTTTTAGTCAGAAGCATCTCCTTGGAACTCTTCTGTGAAACTGCTTTGTGAGAAAAGATTAGAGAATATCAGAAGTGAAAGAGCGGGGTGATTCGAAGGTAGATGGTCCTATGACTGTGAAATAATAGATGAGTGAGAGCTGAGGCTGCAGGCTACCCTGGCCGCTCGGCCTTGGATGCTCCTTTAAGAGCTGTATATTTTCTCACTGCCTGCAGACCAGGCCTGTCTGGGTTTATACTTATTTGATGCTTGTCAAGCCTGTCAGCCACGAAAATGATCAGTTTTCCCAAAAGCACAATGGAAGAAAAAAACAATATGGAAGATAAATCTAAGGAGGTAGAAGAATGTACAATTTTATAAGTTATTTCTCAATTTAGTGAAAAGTATCCCCCCAAAAATGTAGATAAGCAGTGGCTTCAAATACTTAATTCACCCTTTGTAGATTTCCAAGAAAGGCCGTTTTAAACCAGGCTACGTGAATTATTAAAGTGCCAGATTTGTATTAATGTTAAGTGTACAATGCTCATGCTTGCACAATGAACTAAGAAAACTAAAATATTAAGTAAGATGATCTCCAAAGGTGCCCTCCTCAAATTTTAAAGACTCAGTTGTCAGAAACCTGATGTTGGCAGGGCTTTGTTTTGGTTTTTCCTGTTTTTGCCCCTGGCCAGCACCAAATGAATTGAAAAACTGAAGTACTTTAAGCAGCTACCATGGACTAAAATGACTTAGGCACATCCATAAGCAAGACAAAGTTGGGGACATGTGGGGACACAAATTCAGGTCTTTCCCAGCATGGTTTTTTCTTTTCTGCTCAGCTGAAGGCAGGTCCCTTTTCTGACGAACTGAGAGAGAGATGACACCGCCACAAAGTAGAAGAACATGCAGGAAAAGAAGTGACCTACTTCCTTTCGTACTCATGATTAACAGCAAATCACCAAAAAAATGTGGGTGCTTTCCCCCCACATGCAACAAAATAAAGCCACTTTCGGGTGACCTCCTCCTCAACTCAACTTTAATAAAAAATATTTGGAGTTAAAGTCGCTCGACTACTAAAAAGTTAGTACTTTAAAACAAAATTTCCCATTTCTATGTCAACTATAAGTGAATATATATATGGGACGTGGAGTATAGTTTGGGAGTGGAGTCAAGGGAATTGTAATAGATACGTATGATATTGGGGGGAAATGGGGCGGCAAATTGGGGGAAGGGGGTTGTCACTTCGAGGGGTAAAAAGTATAACTATTGCACTGTGTTGTACAGCTGAAACTAATTCTAAAAAATGTATATTTCATAAAAAAGAAAAAAAAAATTTCCCATTTCTGCAAGTTAATTTTGGTATTGGGCCAACTGGAAAATGAGGAAGAAGAGAACTCTGGAGGCGCCATCTGTCCTCTCTCCCCTCCAGGAAGGAGCAATAAGGTCTAGGAGCCAACTCCAAACTGGAGGGGGGGGGGCCACTGAAAGCAGCCCCCAGGGAAGCTGCACGAGGGGTCCCCCCAGCACAGGGGCCACGGCTGCCTGAAGGCAGCAGCCTGGGTGTGAGGCACAAAAACCAGCCTGGAAAAACCCAACACATATTCCATCCTGGGACAGATGTTGCCAGTAGCCTCACAATAAAGAAACAGACTTTAATATAATAACTGTATACATGTTATAGCATATTAAACACCACCTTAAACTCCTGGAAAAGTAACAAACTAGCCTAGTTAATTAATTTGCCTGGAGTGTTTAACCAAGAAGCCAGTGACTGCAGAAAGGAATACCTCAGGGATAGGACACTCCCACCACCCTCCTGACCCCGCCTGAGGTCACTGTTCTACATCAGGACAAAGAGTAAGAGCGCTCCACTCAAATCCCGCTTCTCAAAGGGTCCGCCATCAGCTGCCCTGAAGGAGAGCGGGGCCCTTTGAGCAGGAAGCACGTGGGCCAGAGTCAGCCCTATGTAGCTCCCGGAAGAGCTTGGCTTACCCTCCTCAAAGAACTTCAAAACTTCAAACCTTACCAATCATTTAAAATTGAGACTTGACAAAAATCTGAACTGCTGATTTCTCTTTAAAAATAATGAAAGGACCAAGCAATGATGGTACAGCACACAGTGATGCATGTAATGTCATTACCATGCCTGCAAATGGCTACTGTATTTGCCATGACTATGGAGAAACCCCTTTTTATTCAGGACATATACCAAATACCAAGCGTGGTCTGGGTGCAGCCTGTCTAAGCCCACTCCCCATGAGGTATGCTCTAGGAGAAATGAAACTGCAAAGGAGAAGGAGAACGGATGCTTTCTGATGGCAAACTCAAACCTGGGCAACATGGCCCAGCCACACGTGATTTCTGCACACTGCCATTTTCGTTAGGATCTACTAGATTCCCCATGTGACTTTTTCCCTAGGCTTTAAGATCATTTATATAAATACTTTTGGTACGTGTGATCAGCGTATGTTACCATCTGTTTCAGCCAGTATGTGAAAGCTTTGTCGCTTTTCAACCATTTCAAAACCAAACGGAGAATCAAAGACATTAAAAGTAAAGTGCTGATAGGGTAAAATGGCAAATTTGAGGAAAGAATGCCAAATCTTTAGAAATCTGCTCTCTGTTTATTTCATACAAGTTGGTCATCCATTAACTTTCTGGAGGTGATTCAATCCATTGTGCTTATTATCTGTACAGCTAGCAATCACTAGCAGGTGTCATGACTGGATTAAAGCTGGGAAACGTCCTTCACATAATGTGTATTCACAATTGGCCCATCACGCTAATATTGAGACGAAGCAACTCTCACTGGCAAAATAATCCACATGGTTGAGAGTGAGAACAAATGCCCTAACTAATCTGTGCACCGTTAGGATCTCCGATTAATAATCAGGCTTTACGTACTCTGGTCAGCTACCTTGAGTATCAGGAATTATGCATGTGAAAGAGCCAACGTATCGGTCACATGTTTGTTGGAGACATAACAGACGCTTCATTCCTGTGACCTCTATTCCATTACTCCAGCTCCCGTGCTTTATTCCCTTTTACCTGTGGCCACTGCCATCCGGCAGGCCATCCAGAGAGAGGTTAACTCTAAACCCTTCGAGTAGGCCCATGAGCATCCTCCACCTGGGAAGCTGGAGAGGCAGCTCTTCCACTGAAACAGCATTTAAGCTGCTTAGAGATCCCTGTCAGGGACAAGGACTATCAGGCCCCATGAAGGGGATCAGTTCCCCTCATAGGAGGCAGGCAGCACATTGGGCATTAACAAAGCAACCATTCTTCTATGCGCTTCAGTCTTTCTAATGGGCCAGATGCTTAACCTAGCGCCTCATCACCAGCTTTCCAACATGCCATCATAAATAAGACCCAAACACCGGGCATGATGGAGGGAGTGCAGGTGGGTGGGTGGCTGTTATACTTCCAGGCTTGCAGGGTAACTGTGTGATTCCAGGATGAACAGAAGTTGCCCAGGGCCCCTTCTCATGGAGGGTGTGGACTGAACAGTATGATCACGGCCCACCCTCCATTTGTCAGCAGTGGAGGAAACTATGCAGTTTTAATGAAGGGCAAGAGCATAGGAAGTAACATGTGATGCCCTGAGGAAATGTCACTTGAAGTTAAATATAAATTTCTCCAAGTTTCACAGACTCTGGATCAGTGTTTTGTCTTCAAGTGACAAAATCCTAAAAACACAACTAACAAATAAACCTCATCTCCACCCTAGCCAAAATCCAACTGGTTGGTAACTTAAACATTGCTGGTTATACTTTACCTGAGGACAGAGGGCTTCGAGCTGGCTCGCAGACATTCGCACAAGCTTCACTCCTTCTTCATTGTTTGAGATGGAACAGGCCAAGTTGGCGACCTAGAAGAAAGAACACCATAAAAAGATCTTTGGAGATTTTTCTGTGACTATAAAGGAAAACAAACATCAACCTACCCCATCCGGATTGTCACAGAACTAATGACAAGAGCACCAATGGTGTTTTACTTTTCACAGACTGATTACTTGCTTGTAAGGACAAATGTTTTTAGCTCTATGCTAAGGAAATTGGACAGAATCGTAACCCAGGTCATATTTTAAGTTGGTGGCAGAACCTTGAAAGGTCCCAGGGCTTATAACTCACAGGTTTACATGGGCTCTAACCTGCCTGAACAGTAACTTCAGAAAGAGGCTCTCCTGGGGAGGACCGTAACGTGAGAAAAGCTACAGAACCAAGGGCATCAGTTAAGAATTGCTGGGGGCCGGCCGAGTGGCGCGATGGTTAAGAACTCGCTTGGGATGCCAGAGGGCCCC
>NW_017731361.1:1679062-1738403 GCF_001890085.2 Hipposideros armiger | reverse complement strand
AATTCCCCAGCACTGTTCCCATTCCCCCAATTCCCACAAAAAAAAATTTTTAAAAAAAAAAAAAAAAAAAAAGAACAGATTTGAGAAAAAAAAAAAAAAAGAATTGCTGGTATCTTCAAATAAAAATGTACTTTGCAGCCATTCTTGAAGGAAGGAAATCGAAATTCTAAGTTTAGCTATTCTCATTTGACAGGTGAATGGATGCTTACTTTAAGCCAACATCGGTTATATTTTAACATAAGGCTATTTTTCAAATAGAAAAAAATAGCATTAAGACATCAAGATGGACGCAAGGCCATCCTCATCAGGAATGGAAAAGAAACAGGGATGATGTCCCATCGTTAAAAGCAAAACTGTCCTTCAACTGGGCTCTCACTGACAGCTGGACTCTTTCCCGAATGATGCTGCTTCATTTGAATTAAAACCTTTACCTTCCCATCCAACTGCCTCAATGACCCTGCTCACGAAGCCAGAAAGAATCTTTCCAAGTTGCGTCTTACTTCCTCTGCCAAGGCTCTGGCTATGCTGAGAATGCTGCTCTGTAGCGACTGCTGGGCTGTGAGAACTTATCCATGATTCTAAATGAACAGGCTTGCCAATTCCATTAGCAATGCCACCGACCAACTAAATACATGGTGCCGAGACACATCTTCGCCCAGCTGCAAACTGAGTTACAAATGGTAGCGGCGCAGGCGGTGGGGTATCAAAGGCACTTTCCAGGAATTTAAACGCCAGAGTAAACAAGGGCAATGGCAGTAACCTTTGATTTTCACTCCTCCACCCAAATTAAGCACATAAAGGAACACGAAAAATTATATACTATTACGGCTGTTGTTTGCTGAGTTACTGATGGGGATTATCAGCTTTCTGGAAGACTGCTAACTATCGGAATCCTGCAATGCCTAATCACAAGGAGAAACAAAAGAACGAACATGCAATTTAAAAATAAAATGTAAGGAAATTGAAAATTAAGTCAGATCTTTAATGTTTAGGGGCCTTCAAAATCACATAGGGAAGTAACATTTCCACTCCCCGAAGATTATGATTCTACTTTCTGGTACCAACTGGACCTAAGCCAAGAGGCACTTTTCTCTTCATGATGACAATCTTATAAGAGTTGATTGTAGATTTCTATTTGTTTAAAAATTGCTGCAAAATATAACCTAAGCTAAATTTTGTAGAACATAAAACTTTAAAAACATTATCCCTCAAGTGTACATTTTATGATGCTATAATGAAGGAGAAAGCTTAGATTAGACGTGTTCATGTATCTTACAGCTCCCCACTGCTTCACTGCCTTAAGAAGGAATTTTGAAAAACAAATATATGATATGAGCTTGATCCCTAAACTAGCAGTTTGGGACTGACAGAGATTCCTGGTGACGTGAGTGTGCTAACACCCCGCACCTGTGGCCCAGTGCCGCCATTCAGGAGGCCAGCCAAACGTTAGGTTCAGGGAGGTCTGGCACGGTGTTTCTGCCTTCCTCTCTCTAGTCACTATCAGCACAGTTTTATTTCAATTTATATTCTCCCAGATTTATGAATCTGTAAAACCCAGAAAAAAATACTTAAATAAGCAAAAGATTGTATAAAGTATTATCTACTGCAGATCAGACAGATGAACGTGGTGTGCAGCTAGGCTGAAATGGCTGACTGTAAACCATCTTTCCTGTTGCCTGATACAAACCCTAACAAAACAAAGGTTACGGAAGACTGGTTCTTTATCTTAAAACATTACTTAAAAGCATTTCTGATGTGCTGTTGAAGCAGTAATGTTCTACATGAGCACAGTGCCTGTTTCAGGAAGCCACCCTGCCTGGCCTGGGAGGGGGTAGCAGGCGCCTGTCACTGACAGTCTTCTCCAGATGAATGAGCTTCAATTCACCCTCCAGGAGCGAGGCTACTCACTTCTAACAATGACAAATGTGCAAATGCAGCCTGTCGACCATAGCTCTTCTGAGTGGCTAACCTCATATAATAATGCTAGGATTGACTACAGTGAAAGCTGTGGGGGAGGGGAGGGGCTGCCTGCATGCCTCCTCTGGGGCTCTAGCGATCAGGATAGCAGTGAATACTGAGACTGAAGAAGATTCTGAAGTTTGAGTTACACTCGGAGAACCTATTATAACTTCCAGAGAACCTGGCAGAGCTGAGACTTTGTAGAGCAATGCATAGTATCTCTACTTGCTCTGGGAACAGATTATTATATCTTTGCTACCACGGTAGCTTGTGTTTTTAACAATTTAAATGTCTTTGATTCCTGCTAATCCAAGAGATGGGCTGAGACTGACATTATTACTACTAGCTCTGAAATCACGAAGGCCTCTTTTGCACTGCCTCTGCCTATCCCATGTTAAGCTTGGACCTTGTTAAAGAGCAGAACATTTCAGAAAACTTGTAACTTCCTGATAAAAAACAGCCCTGGGATTTTGCTGGTTTCAGGAGTAGCCCAGTAACAAGCTGTGCTGTGGAAGAGACTGTCACAGCCAGGCTGTGTCAGACCAACGAATAGGACACCTGCACATGACAGAAAAGACAACTTTTCAGACATTTAGAAAAGTCCTACCTTTATTCCATACCAGATTTTCTTCACTTAAAATAAAATTTACGAAACAAAGTTCTGTAGTAGAAAAATATCCCATTCTGACTATTTTCCCTTATTACACATGTGCTGATGACTTTAAATAAAGTTCGGATTTGTTTAAGTCACATAACAAGTTGTCCCCACTGCCCTCGGTAAGTGCTCCTGGTTTTATATATTTAATGAGGCGCTCCACTGCCCCTAACTCTGAAACTTCTGCAGGAAGACAAGACTTTTTTTTTGTTCCTGATATAAATTAATGACCTACTCTCATAACAACCTACACCTGCTTTGTGGGAGTGAAACAAGTGAGAACTGTGAAAAGGGGAGCTTTTAAGTCTAAGTGGTGACACCCTGGCCATAAGGTTGAAGCTCAAAACCAACATCACTTGCCATGTGACCTTGGATCGAGCTACCACCTGAGTTTTCTTCTTTAAAATGACTGAGTCTGAATTCTCAGAGTCCAAAAAAACAGTAACTCGAGTTTTCCAAACTTGTCATATATCAAGTGAAAAGTCCCAACTGCATGTAATACACATTTCGAAGCCATTCAAGAAATTTCAAACAATTTCTCCCAAACCCACAGGGGAAATAATGATGAAACAGAGGTCAAGCCTCCATCTTTCCAATGTCCAGGGAAGGTTGCTGACTATCTCATTAGGAGGAACAAGATATCTTACCAAAAAATGAAGTATGCATGGGTGATAGAAAAGTTCCACACTGGATTTGCATAGTTCTGTAAATTTAGTAAAAATCACTGAATTGTATACTTAAAAATGGGTAAATTTCATGTTATGTAAATTATACCTCAATAACACTTTTTTTTTAAAATGCAGGGCTAAGCAGGTAATTAAGGGAAATTATCAGAGGCTAGAAATCAGAAAGCAGAAATTCAGAGAGGTAAGCAAGCACTAAAAATAATGTTTACTTGGTGTGGGGGTGGGGGATGGGGTGTGTACCACACTGTGTGATCAGACCTTGGGTTTTTAATGGGCAACACCATGACCTTCACATCAAATCAGAGGCTCTGCTCAGAGCTGGGACAGCCAAAAGGCAACACCCTGAGCAACAGAGTGAATTAAGTTTCCAGGAAAAGGAAAATAGTAGGGTACTTGTCAGGGTAGGCTCTAAGCATTTACTCAAGGACAAAAAGAAAAGGCCTCTGTTTCCCCAATTGTAACAAACGCTGGCCCTCCACAGGAGTTTAGGCATAGAAATTATGTTATTTATATGGCCGAAAAAACGTTTAGGTTTAGGAGGTCACTGTATCCCTAAGCAACCGGCAGAAGCAAATATAAACGAAAATTTTCTCTGATGGCGGATAATCTAATCCCAGGGCTCAAAGACTGGCCATATGCAAAATGCCAGAATGTGAGGTCACAATAAACAATGCAGGAAGTACCCAAGGAAATAAACCATCTTGGGCAAGCATAAGCAAAAGAACTGAATTATCAGATCCAAAATGACTGCAGGTACTCAAATGATCGATCACACATGGATATTAAAAAATGTTTCTTACGTTAACAGAAATAAAAGAAAGTATACAAAGTATAGATAAGGAAACACATAATAAAAAACAACTAGGCAGATTTAAGAAGGCTCAAAATAGAACTTCAAGAGAAAAGTAGTTAACTTCTACCACTCCTAGAAATTTAAAATAATCTTGACTATAAACACCGCTGAAAAGAGAATTACTAACCTGTGAAGTCAAACTGAAGAAATTATTCAGAAAAACCAAGATATATTGATGATATGGAAACCATAAAAAAATTAAGAGACATTAAAGACAGACTGAGAAGGCCTATTACTCAACCATGAGGAATTTCAGAAGGAAAAGACAGAGGGAATGGAGGAGAGACAACACTGAAAGAGATGATGGCTAAAAATTTCAGGGTGAATGAAATGTAAATTTTATATTTGGGGATACAAACTCTAAGCAGCATAAATAAAAAGAAATCCACACCTTGACACACTGTTGTGAAGCTTTAGACCAACAAAAACAAGATTTTAAAAACAGCCAAAGTAGGGGCCGGCCGAGTGGCGCGATGGTTAAGAACTCGCTTGGGATGCCAGAGGGCCCCGGTTCGGATCCCACATATGAGGGCCAGTGACACTGCCCTCCGCAGCTGAGATGCTGAACAACAGCTCAACCTGGAGCTGGGCTGCCATGAGTCGCCGGCGACGGCGTGGGCTGCAGTCCCTGTGGTAGTGGATTGCCATGGGCTACCGTGTGTAGCCAGCAGCCAGCGTGAGCGGCCAGCAGCCGCAGTGAGCGGCCGTCCAGAAGCCGGCGACTGATCTGCCTCGCCCGGGAAGAGCGCAATGATGGTGCCAACTTGGGCCAGTGAAGCAACATCCCCCACAACTAGACTGAAGAACAAAACGACAGCAACTTGTCTGTTCCCCTTCCCCCAATTCCCCAGCACTGTTCCCATCCCCCCAAATCCCCAATAAAAAAAAATCTTTAAAAAAAAAAAAAACAGCCAAAGTAAATACAAATTACTCACATCTATAAAGAAAGCGCAGTAAGACTGCTGATTTCTCAACAGCAGCAATGAAAGCCAGAAATAAAGAATATTTTTAAATCACCGGAAGGAGGGAAAAAAAATCATCCATCCTAGGACTATACACGTACAATGAAAATTTTTTTTTAAGTATTAGAGCACAAAAAAGACATTAAGACAAAACTAAAGCAACCCAAGAGTGATACTCCAGACAGATCTTGCCTTCCCCAGCAAGTTTCTAATGATTATGCTTCAGTAGTAATACCAGAAGGAAGGTTTAATATGCAAGAAGAAATGGTAAACAATGAAAATACGGTATCGGATAAAATTCATGCAAAGTTGGAAAAATGAATAAAGCAATATCAATAGTGTTTTACTCATGGGCTAAAAATTAAAAGAACAAAAATACCGGCTAATATTTAAGTGGGAGAATAACTGAAGTTAAAGCATTCTAAGATTCTTCTATTGTCTCAAAAAGAGGAAAAGATACTGATTAACCTTAACCTCTGAGTTAAACATGCATGCTAAAATATCCAAAGTTACTAATAAATCAGAGGATGTATGATTTCCAAACAAGCAGGAGAAAAGATAGGAGGTGGGAAGAAAATTCAATTCAAAAGAGGAAAGAGAGAAGGAGGGATAGAAGCAGAGGGTTAAGGGAGAACAAAATGCAATGATCAAAATGAATCCACGTGTCATAACAATAATGAAATGTGTATGTACTACAAGCTCTCTAATTAACAGGGAAAAAAACCCCTGCTAAACTGAATAATAACGTACGCTTTTTACAAGATACATTTAAAACATAAAGAAACAAAGATTGAACATTATTTTTAAAAAGAGAGGGGAAAGCTATACTGGGCTAATCAGAAGACATGCCTCACAGACCTGTCCTCCCAATGTTGCCGCTGCGAGGCTAAGGCCACAAGCTGGGTAAGCCCCGCCCAGATCAGAGCTGTCTTGGTCTCAGCTCAGTGGCAACTGAATGTTGTTATGGCCTTGCCATTTTAGAGGGAACTTATAAGAAGGAAAAAAGAAAATCATGTGGAATCTGTCACTATATATTAAAATGTTGAGGACCCTATCTAATTATTCACTGTCCCTTATGTAAAAGCCCCAGGTTAGGATTTTTTTTTTCATTTTTAGGATGGGCTTATTTTCCATGAAAAAACAGGCATCCTTCTTTCATTCTAAAGACAAGAACCATGCAACTGATTGTGTTTCATCCTTTCCTCCTTGCATCAGAACGTACAGTGCCTAATCCAAACTGAAGCATGGCAATTATAGTTCCTAATTGTCCATAACTCTTTTCTTAGATTCTAATTTTCTACATCTACCTTGTTTTATATGTTTTTGTTCAAAATAAGCCACGTCACATCTAATTTTAGGAAGAAGCAGGATATAAATATAAGCATCTCTAGCAACAGGATTACAAATAGTGAATTTACTAAAACATCATAAACTATTTTAACCAACTAGGCTATTTGATATTTTTTAAAAGGCTTTCATTTGTAGATCATCCCCCAGATGACCCTGTAATCATTTCCATTTACATTTTATCAAATATATCACTTTTAAACTTCCCTACTTCTACCTACCTGAATAATCTATCAGTAAAGCTAGAAAGGGCACCTGTCTACTAAACATTAGTCCATCAACTCTACCGATGAGGCAATAGGAGCCTGCACTCTTCCCTGGAGCAGGGCCAATGGTGGGCAGAATGCTTCCTTAATCGGTTCCTACCAATGCTCCAGGAGAAAAGAATCGTGATGCTCCTTGAAAACAAGGTTCATCCACTGCCTTCGCTTAACCATCCCAAAATGCTTGTTAGGGGGTAAGGTGTTAAAATGGTACCTGCAAGACACTTTTGTCTCACACAGCCCCGCTAATCTAAATTTATAGACCTTTGAAAATGTGAGAAGACCAAGCTCAATATATTTAGAAAATTCTTCTGGAATCCAAGGTCAACATTCCCCCAAGAGCACCTGAATGCATTCATGCAAACGACCTATGGTCCTAAAAACTTGAAGCTTCATTTAATTTGCTATTTGCAAGAATTTCAGCCTACAGTATTGTACAAAGGCACTGGAAAAATACCCAGATGTCACAGGTAGATCATAGGATTGTGTAAGGTCAGTGTTTAATTCAAATGCTCCTTACAGAGCCTTCTTCAAGGCCACTTTACTGTGCATTATCAGCACAGCACAGAATAAAAGTTAAAATGCAGATCATTCAATTTGCAGTTAAAATACACGTTTCAAGCCAATAAAGCCATACTCTATGAAGTTCTGGCTAATGGGAAATACCTGGCAGGGAGGGGCGGAAGGGCGGCGATGATGGGGGACGGGACAGAACAGCAAGTAATGGTAATCCAGCTCAAAAAGCGTACCAGTTACACTGACTTTTTGGTTCTTAATTCACATGGCAATGAATAAGATACTATCTTATTGTAGCAAGTTCATTATATTAAGAGGCCCATTTTAATACAATGTCTGGGGCTGAGGGGAAAGGGATGCTAAATGATATAAAGTTTTTACAGGCAAGATTTCATGACTGGCATTTTCTCTATTTTACTCTCAATTCGAGAAATTGAAAAAGGACTCAGAAGAGAGCACAATTAAAAGGGAAAACTGCTTGCTCTTTAGCTATTAAGCTGCTCACAGCCAAAGGAGGTGGGCAAAGAATGAAGCAATTAAAAAGGACACATGGGTGTTGCATTATTGACAAAAAGGTTAATATTTCTGACAGAAAATAAATTTTCACCTCAATACACTTTAAATTGAAGAGCAACATAAAGGAATTATTAATTTGATATGGGAGAAAGAGTAAAGTATAAAGGGTATTACCCATTTTCTGAAGCATGGCCATGTCCTTTTATAAACAGGTGAAAACAAAACCCTCAGCGCCACACTCCAGAATGGAAGAAAAATGGTTAAGAGAAGTGTCATCCAGCCCAGCAACGCTGACCCTCAGCACCTGCTCCCCTACTCACTGGCCTTGGGGACACACCACCTCTATGCACCCTTCACATAAGAAAAGGGGCTTTAATGCCTTCAATATGGGGGTGGAGAGGGGTACTGGATTCCACTGACAACTGTGGTGTGAGGCAGTCAGAGATCCTAGCCAGACTCTGAGAAAGTAAGCACAACCTCACAGCAAACACTGTTATTTGCTTTTCCAAGTAAAATCACAAAAGTCATTTAATAAGGATCCAATAGGCAGCCAGAACCACACAGTCTTCCAAACACTAATTGTGTGCACACTGAGGAACTGGAAAAATTTGCTCTGCTCACAAAACCTCAATAGTCAGTATGTGGTTTTTATTCTTGAAACTAATCTTATGTTTCCATACACAAGGAAGACACCATAAAAGGTTTCCATCTCTAAGTGGGTGTTATCCCTAATACTACTCAGAGGCTATTAATACATTTGAAGCAACTTTACATGACACCCCAAATTAAAGCATAACCTTTTAATACTATTTTATATGGTCTGAGGAGGGAAAGCATTTCCATTAAAGCAATAAATAAAGACTTCCAAAAACCAAGCTAGCAAGTGGCAACACATCTGCTTCAATTTTATTTTGGTCACGTGTTTAAATGCTACTTAAACAACAGCTTTTGCTCAGCTTCCATTTCAAATGCTGATAAAATGGATAGTTTTTTCATATATCATCTCACATACCATTTATACTGCATTATACAAAATATACATACTACATAAATTTTGATTCTCTCTCTCTCTCTCAAGTAATCTTCATGTGGGTAGGGATTTTTGTTTCATTCACTGCTATATACTTAGTGCTCAGAAACAGTGATTGGGACATTTTAAGAACTCTATAAAAATTTGTTATAAAAATCTATTACAATTTTTCTCCCTCAACTACAGAAAGTTTTCTATAGGTTTTTGAAAGCTTTGTTCTAGCAAAAAGAATATTGCTCAAATCAATGTCACTTACTCTTAAAGTCTCCAAAATGTTCCCATCTCTACATCCCTAAAGATTTTACAATTCATCCCTCGTGTACACATTGAACAGAATGGTGCTCTTTTGTATAAACATTACAAATCCTTCAGAAGACAAAGCTCGCTAACAATGACGTTTGGTCATGACGTAGAGCTCTGCATTTCTCCAAGTGCAGTCCTCAGACACTGAATCCGAATCATTAGGGACAGTGGCCAGGGAACTTGAATACTGAGCACCTGTGTGACACAGTTTATTACCTTAGAGAACTAGTAGGTTCATTCACCTAATAGTTACTGAGCACATATGTTCCACGCACTATTCTAGGCCCATGTTCTCAAATAACTTACATTCTAACGGCGCACAGGGTGGGGAAGAGAAAATAAGAAAATGAAGCAAACCCAATAATTACAGATAGTGAAAAGTGTTATGAGGGGTATCATAGAAGTGACAGGATAAAAAAATGGTAGAGGAGGGGATGAGGATTCCAGGAAAGCCTCTCTGCAGAGGTAACATTAAGGCAGAGCATTCCAGGAAGAGGGCCCAAGGAGTGCAGAGGACATGAGGTGGTGACATGTATGGGTATGGCCAAAGAGAAAAAAGTAGTCAAGCATGGAGGGCTAGATGGTAAGGGAGATGCAGGACCACAGGGAGTTGGAAAGGCAGGCAGGATACTTTAATGACCATGGTTAAGAATGTGGACTTTAGGATTTTTATCCCAAGTGTGCCTAGAAGCCATTGGTGAGGGAGGCAGGGAGGGTGATATTGATGGGTCCTGAAGCAAAGAAATGACATGCTCTGATTAAAAGGGATCATGTTGGCTGCTTTGCAAAAAAGAAGACTAGAGAGGAACAACAGTGCCAGCCAAAGAATCTGTTAGGAGGCTGCTGCAGCAGTCCAGTGAGACATAATAATGGCCTGGACCAGGGAGCTGACTACAGGAATAAAGTAGAATGATATGGGGACTTGAGAATTAAATATGGAACATGAAGAATAAAACAGGGGAAAAGAAGAATCAAAAATGACTCCTGGGCCAGCCAAGTGGCGCGTTGGTTAAGAACTGGCTTGGGACACCAGAGGGCCCCGGTTCAGATCCCACATATGAGGGCCAGTGACACTGCCCTCTACAGCTAAGATGCTGAACAACAGCTCGACCTGGAGCTGGGCTGCTGTGGGTCGCCGGTGATGGCATAGGCTGCAGTCGCCTGCTGCAGTGGGCTGCCATGGGCTACCGAGTGTAGCCGGCAGCCAGCATGAGCGGCCAGCAGCCGCTGTGAGCGGCCATCCAGAAGCCGGTGACTGATCTGCCTTGCCTGGGAAGAGCGCAATGATAGTGCCAGCTTGGGCCAGAGAAGCAACATCCTCCACAACTAGACTGAAGAACAAAACGACAGCAACTTGTCTGTTCCCCTCCCCCAACTCCCCAATAAAATCTTAAAAAAAAAAAAAATGACTCCTAGGGCTAGTGGCGTGTTGGTTAAGAGTTGGCTTGGGACGCCAGCTCTGAGCAGCAGGGCCCCCGTTTGGATCCCACATGGGCCAGTGACGCTGCGCCCTCTACAGCTAAGATGGTGAACAACAGCTCAACATGGACTGGGCTGCCGTGAGTCGCTAGCGACGGCGTAGGCTGCAGTGGGGCTGGCCAGCAGCAGGTGTGAGCTGCCATGAGCCGCCGAGAGCAACAGTCCAATGGCCGGCGAGCGACTGCCTCACCCGGAAAGAGCACAATGATAACACCAACGTGGGCCAGTGAAGTGATGACCTCCACAACTAGACTGAAGAACAAAAACACAGCAACTTGTCTGTTCCCCTTCCCCAATTCCCCAATAAAAAAATCTTAAAAAAAAAAAAAAAGACTCCTAGATTTTTGGCTTGAGCAACTAGGTGGGACAATGGCAAATAAAAAAGTACAAGGATGTTTATCAGACTATTATATGTAATAGTAAAAGACTAAAACAACCTACATAATCTACATGCCTAATGGTAGGGGACTGGTTAAATATATGGACTAGTAAGCAATAATATAAATGCTGTAAATGAGCACTTCATAACACAATGAAGTGGGCACGATATTATAAGCAGTGGGAAATATATTACATCATAACATTATGATATCATTTGCCTCAAAAAACAAATCGGTATGGTATCAATTTTGTGTATTGTTAAAAAACCAACCCACATACAAATAAAATAAGTGCGACTCCACTCCAAAATGTTATTTTTCTTTGTGATTATATTTTCCAAATTTTCTAAATTGAACTTGTATTTCTTTTAGTTTTTTGGGTTTTTTTAAGCTCTATTTTTAAACAGCAGTATCCCCAAACTGCACCTAATCCAAATTGGCACTTTTATCTTTTCTCCCCGGGCACTGTGCTGCACAGAGATGCTGTCAGGGGCTCTTGTAATACCTCTAATAAAGAAGCTGGGCAAGTGAACCTGGCAGTGGTGCCACAGAGCAACCCTGGGCAAACTGGCTGGGGAGTGTGTGTGCGTCTGGATCCTACTGCAGCAAGCACACAGCATGCCCAGATGGTTCTGGGAAGAAGCCTGGCTTCATGTCAGGATTGAAGAGCACATTTCTAACACCCAATAAATCAGACTATACACTTTAGGAATCAGATGTGAGAGGAGTTTGTCTAACTCGAAGGTGCAGCTATCTGTACCATCCAGGTGTTCTTGGGGAAAATTGAAAAACGAAAAAAAAAAAGAAGAAAGAAGAAAGAAGGAAGAAGAAGAAATGTCTGAACAGCACATTAACAGAACCTGCTCTGGGAAGCAGACAGGCAGCTGTAATCTACAAAGAAGCTGCTAGAATACAGCACAGAAATAGCATATAGGAACTATGCTTTCTACAGTTACCCCAATTTTAAAGGGGTAATCATGGAATATATTGAAAAGGACACATGAGAGGAATAATGTAGACAAGTTTTATCTACATAACTTCGAAAGCAAGATAAAAACAAAGGCATTCTTAACTGGCTGAATGGCAAACTATATACAAAGAATTGTTCATCAAGAGAATGATTTTAGTAGCAAGGTGAAAGGATCTAGCCTATGTTTTATCTTAGACAAGATTTTGAAAACATCAGATTGGATAAAGGAGATAAAGTACACTTATTTAAAGGAAGGAAGGAAGGGAGGGAGGGAGGGAACAAGTTTGGAAGGGGCAGTCTATTAAGAGCAATGCAGCAACAATACTGACAGGATAGAAAACAGACTGAATCTAAGCAGTTTATACTGAGTGAGTGTCAACACCACAGAGATTGCCAAACTACCAGGTGCACCCGCACCGACAAGAATGGGGCAGGCAGGACTGAGCAGCAGCACCTCAGGAGGGAAATCCTGTGGGCTCACAGGGAATCACAGAGTGAGGCCATTGCCCAAAACGCTACACCATCCGGGGTACACTGGTCAGAGCCTCCTTCCAGAATGATGGCGGCCTTGGCGGCTCCATCTCCATCTGCCTGCCCCAGAGCAGGTGATCAGTAAGGGCTGGCATTTGAGTGGTCAGCGTTCAGAGAAGAGGCAGGATGGAGACAGCCTCTGAGAGACCTGAGAAAATCATCTAGACCAGCACTGTCCAATAGGAATACACCATGAGCCATATAAGAATTTTAAAAATTTTAGGTAGCCACATTTTAAAAAGGCAAAATTAGCAAAAATGATATATTTTATTCAATCCCAAGATACTACATTTCAACAATTAACATAAAAAGTTAATGAGAATTTTACATTCTTTTCCCATACCTCATCTTCCAAGTGAGATGTGTATTTTACACTTATAGCTCTTCTCAATTTACATGTGCGCAACAATAAGAAGATGGACAGGGTAGTTCCAGAAAAGGAGACTGTGGCTCCCCGTTCCTCAGCCACAGACTCTACCAGCGCTGCCTGTGGATGGAGGGAGTTTCCCACTACAGGAGTCGTCCAAGAAAAGATAAGTGACAGTACAGGGGTGTTATACAGAAGCGGATTTACACACCAGGATGAAAATCTATGATTCTATGAGAGAAAGAACCACTGACTGTCATGTGAAGAGATGGACTCGATTCCCAGAAAAGGACAGAAAACCTGGCTTCCAAAGGGGAGAACCCCCAGGGGAAAGGAAAAGGCAAACAACTCAAGGAGCAGCAGATAAGAGAAGTGCTAAGTCACTGGGGAAATGGTCACAAATAGGGTCTACACAAAGCTGCAAGAAAGAAGCCTGCCCTGTCTTACCTCTTCCAGGTAGAGTTTATGGTTGCACTGCAAGCTACCTGAAAACCAGGCATTCCACAAACCTTTGAGATGGGAGGGGGGGGGGGGTTCTATAATAAAGACTGTTTGGTATTTAGCCTGGATTCCTGGAATTTATAAATCCTTGAGATTTCAGTAGTAATAGGAAGAGGGTCTTTGTTATTCATCATTGGCCTTGATAACTGATGCTAATAAGGTAACTCCTGGTGGACCCCTCCATATGTTATGTTAACCAAGTGATTAGAGGATTGGGATCTTCAGGAGAGACCAAGCTTCAGGGAAGGAAGGGCAACTGGAGACTAAGTTCAATTAAATCATGATTCTATCAATCACACCCACAAAAATGACACTCCGATAAAAACTCTGGACACTGAAACTCAGGAGAGCTTCCTGGTTGGTGAACCATCAATGTGCTGGGAGGGTGATATACTCTGATTCCATGGGGAGAGGGCAGGAAACTCTGTCTTTGAAACTGTTAAAGACAAAACCACAGGCCCAAAATGCTGTCACTCACGCTAAAAGCCCAATGATACCAAACCTCTATTTAGTTGCAGTTTCAACCTCTTCCAGAAACAATCTTAATCAACCAATCTGGAATTTTCTGTCCAGCACCAATGAGGCAATCTGCCAAGTGGGTCCTTCTCCATACCCACCCACCTCCACACATACGCACAGAAAGAAACGGCCACCTGCCAGTTCTCTTCCACCCCCCAACAATCCTTCCTTTTTTACTTTTGTTAATAGCTCCCTTGTCCCACCTGTTCATCCTATAAAAAACTTCCATTTTGTACAACCTCTCAGAGCGCCCTTCCAGTTGCTAGTTGAGATGCTGCCCGACTCACGAAGGGCTTAATAAAGCCAATTACATCTTCACATTTACTTGGTTGAATTTTGTTTTTAACAAGACCTTTCCACACTTCACCCTATGTGTCTTCATTTGGCTGGTCCTGATTTGTATCCTTTAAAATGTAATCATAAGTAGCACAGGACTCGCCTGAGTTCTATGAGTTGTTCTGGCAAATTATTGTATCTGAAGTGGGCCACGGAAACCCCCAAATTTGTATCCAATTAGTCAGAAGTGCAGGTGGTCTGGGAGCCCCTGAATTTATAGCCAGTTAGGTAATGAGTGCAGGTGGGCCTGGGGCCCCCCTAAATTGTAGCTGTGGTAACTCCAGGTTGTTAATCACAGAAAATTGCAATATTTTAGAACAAGCATATCTGGCAGAATTCTCAGTGGCTAGAGAATCTGAGTCCGTCCTTTCCTGCCCGAGGCCTATCACCACCAGCCCTACCCAACTTTCACACAGCACTCTTCCCCTAAACCCCCAGGAAAAATGGCAAATCACCCAAAAACCAAAGTTGGCCCATAGACATTTATTCTATTTAAGAGGGAACTAATGAAAAGAAAGGAAGAACAGATGAACAAAGCAATCAGAATGAAGTGTTTTACCTTTGCTTAGAACAAGTCTCCCACTTGTTGGGTGTTTCATTATAATACATAAGTAGTGTGGGGAGAAGCCTTGTCACAGAAGAATCAGTTCTGCCTTGAGTCAGGAATTGGAGGCTTCCACAACACTTTAAAACCTCATTTCCTTTTCATGCACATATGCAATTATATATTCTAGTATCTCTATCACCATAAATGTAATTAACTGTTTGCAGAATGGTACTACAAAGCCTTTGGTTATGACTCAAGCAATGAAAAGCCATTTTAAACATATACCTGTGTGGGAGATAAAGGGGTGAAGGGCACAGGGAGGGGAGAGAGGTGAGAAAGGGGTCAGAACTGAGTTGTGATAGGAAACACCAAACTCTAAAGGACCCTTGGTTAATAATGTTCAGAATGAAGTAAAAAGATGAAGCATGGACAAAGCTCCCGGAGCCAGATCTCCAAAGGCACCAGGTCGACCTTACGCTTCTCACTGGGCATAGGCTGTCCAGTAAGAGTAAGCACAGCACAGTGTCAGGGCGATGCAAGCCCTTAGACCCAGTTACTTAGCCTCTCTAAGCCCGTTTCCTAACCTGAGAAATGCTGTAGAAAGTACACTGTGTTTGCATATTACATGGTACACAGCAGGTTCTCAGCAAGTGTCAGCTCTGTCAGCTGAGAGGCTGAGGATGAGATGGTAGGCCCACAGGGCCTTCCAGCGGCAGTTCAGACAGGGCTGCCCTCTGAGGTTCAGAGGCCATGCTGAGCCCTTTCCATGCCCCACTCCTAACAGGGATACCTGTTAGCCAAGGCCTGGGCTGCTAGCGTCCCCCTTCCTGCCGCACAGGCATACTTTCTAACATGAAGGCTGCTTAGAGAGGTCAGCTTCCTGAAGACAATTTTTGTACATTTGGAGGTTATACCTCATGCTCTCATGTAACTACTGGGAACAAGTTTATGCTTAAAAGAGATGGAAAATGAAAGTCTTTCAACTTTAATTCCAAATACCAGAATCATTAACTGGAATACCAGACTGACCTATGCATTCTGTACATAATTAATTCATAATGTTCAAAGAAAACTAGATGTAAAATTAGTAATGCATTTAATGTGATTACTGATGTTTTCCTTGGAATATTTTTATGGTATTAACCTGGCCTAATGTCCCTATAAATCCAAATGTACGAGATATACATTTTACATAAAAGGCCTATTTTCTGTTCTTACATAATGACCAACTTACCAAATGGTCTATGGAATATCTTTTCCAAATATTAGATGCTTTACATTAAGGTTACAAAATCAAATAACTTGAATATATGCTTATTATGTGTTAAATTTTTGAAATAAAGTAATAATAAATAAACAATAACATAATCTCAGTTATCAAAAAGACTTGGCAGACATCATCTCTTTCACGCCTCAAAATAATCCCAGATAGGTATCGACAGCATCTTCATTTTTCAGACAAGAAATGGGAGTTCAGAGGGGTGAAGAAATTCGCCCGATGCAAGCCCAGGCAGTGTGGCTCCTGAGCTGAGCTTCTAGCCACTACTCCTTTCCACAGTGTCTTGTGAGTTCAGGCATGCTACCATCTATCTATCTTTATTAGCATTAACATTAAGTGGCGATGTTAAGATTCCAGGCTCGGGACTGGATATTTACTCACATACATAATTAATGTAAACTGACCAAAATGGTAGTTTTAGATAGATGTTAAGTAATAATGAAAGACTTTCATCTTATATATACTAGGTATTAGGTGAGCCCCTAAAATTTTTAGCTGATTAAATAATGTGACTAAAAAATTGCCACACTCCATCAAGTTACGTATAGTTAATGAAACTGCTAATACACTTACCTCAATCAATTTGTTGGCATGTTCACGGAAAACCTGGGCATACTCTTTAACTTCTTTTTCATTTCCATTCTTTGCAGCTTCAATCAACACTAAAAGTGGAACGTTGGTTTCCAGGAATGAATCTGAAACGTGGTCCATGACGGCTTTGCGGAGCTAATAATTAAATTGTAAAAATTTGATTTTATTTCTACCCAGAAGCTAGATTGCTTTTTTTCTCTTGCACTTTTAAATCTAATGGACGCTCATGACAGTTTGGCTGCACTTACATGAGGACTCCTCATGTAATCTGTGCAGTTATATAATCTGCAGCACAGGGAACATATGATCGTGGAGATAATGGTTTATACTGCAGTTATAGCATTTCAGCAACAGAATCTCAGTTTTCAAGATATCTTTTTTCCCTTGGGAACTGCAAAACTTACATCTTTAAGGAATAATACAACACTGAACAGAAAGCAGCTCTGGGTTAAATTGGTACATAGCCTTGGAATATATGTCATTAGCCTAATTGGCTAAATAAGAATGAGAAGAGAGGAAAAATGTACTTTCTGGTTTATCTTAACAGGGTTAACATACTTTGAACCTTAAAACTAAAAGGTCACCTTTATAACCGTTTCTGATAATACTTCGCGAAAAGGAAAATAAAGATACATTCTGTCTTTAACTCTGCTTTATATCAGACATGAACAATTAAATGTCTCTCCACTATGTATGGAAATTGTATTAGTACTACAATTCCTTTTTAAGTCTTAATACATTGTTTTATAAATTCAATGCTACCTTTTTTTAAAGACTAAAACTCAATTTGATTCCAAAATGTTAATGGAATTATTTAACATTAAATGAAGAGTTTCTTTCCTCTGTATTTACTAACGTGGAAAATTGAGCACCCCAAATATCTCTATACATACCATATTTGTACTGGAAACACATTTCCACCAAGGATCTAAGGGAACCGTGAGTGTGTAATCAGAATGGGGCAAGTCAAATAAATAAGTACAATTTCTGTTTCTACTGTATGTGTGAGTATCACAAGATCCTTCAGACTATTTTCACAGGTCCCCAAGTCATTTTAGATTGGTTTTCCTACCTGTACATCCTTTCAACACTAGAGCTAATTTTTCGTCCATCCCGATGGGACTGTTATTAGTACAGGTCCCCAAGGGATTTTATTAGCCATTTAGAAGCTTAATGGCAACAGAACAGAGAGAGACAGTTTTCTGTGAAAATCAATCCTTACCCCTAAAAAAACATATGAGGGCTCAGTGTTGATTGGGATTTTTAACTAAAACTACAAAATTGAGAACTTGGGAACACAATCAGCACTTTCTTCCAACTTACCTGTCTACGCAGGTCCCTGGTCTTCTTGGTCATTTTATCTATTGCAGAATTGAGCGCATCACTTCTTTCTTTACGTCCAGCCTGGAAAAAAAGAAAAGAGGTGCACCTTTTAGTGACTCACAAGGACATTTAATAATAGCCAATAACTATTTATGTTAAAAATCAACATTGAAAAAACAGTCTAGGGCCGGCCGAGTGGCGCGATGGTTAAGAACTCGCTTGGGATGCCAGAGGGCCCCGGTTCGGATCCCACATATGAGGGCCAGTGACACTGCCCTCTACAGCTAAGATGCTGAACAACAGCTCAACCTGGAGCTGGGCTGCCGTGAGTCGCCGGCGACGGCGTGGGCTGCAGTCCCTGTGGCAGTGGATTGCCATGGGCTACCGTGTGTGGCCAGCAGCCAGCGTGAGCGGCCAGCAGCCGCAGTGAGCGGCCGTCCAGAAGCCGGCGACTGATCTGCCTCGCCTGGGAAGAGCGCAATGATGGTGCCAACTTGGACCAGTAAAGCAACGTCCTACCACAACTAGACTGAAGAACAAAACGACAGCAACTTGTCTGTTCCCCTTCCCCCAATTCCCCAGCACTGTTCCCATCCCCCCAATTCCCCAATAAAAATCTTAAAAAAAAAAAAAAAAAAAAAAAAAACAGTCTACTTTTTTTGTTTTAGCCCAAAGTTGGAAAATACTCGTAGGGCAGAGGAATTTGGTTCTGTTCATAAAAGCAACCTAACAACTTCTTAGACTCCACATCATCTGATGATGGGAATTGAGGAAGTTTTACCAAAATACGAAAAGCCAAGAGACAAGACTTTTGCTTAAAGTTCCACTTGAAAAATTAAATTTATATTTTAATTCAAGGTTCAACATACACCAATTTCATTAATGAATCAGCACTCCTCGAACTGCAAGCAAGAACAAGTTACACCTGATTTTGATAAACTCTGAGATTTGAAGAATGTCAAAATGTGAAAGATGGCACCTAATACTAAAACAATGTGAAAAAAAATAATAATTGTAAAACTAAGGTATATCATGAATTAATAATGGGTCAGAGTTAATGATTATGCAGCTTGAAGAAGCTTTGCAAGATTACTTCAGCCCTATTTAAAAAAAAATTCTAGGCTAAGCTTAATGCAATTGCATTGTACAGAAAAGAACATTTTAGCTGCTCTGAGAGAGATATGTAAATCAGCCTTTCTTCAGCGGTCAGGGGGTTGAGTTGAGATTTATCCTGGAGAACATTCTAAGCAGAATCGAAATAGATGGTAGCAGAAAGAAAAGGAACAAAGGGGATTAGTTATCACAGGTAGGGCTGGCCATGTGCTTGGAAATACCTAGTAAAACATCAGCTAGGTTAAACTATGAAGTATATTAAAACATTTTTCTTACAATGCCCAACCAACAAATGCAGCTTTCTGTAAAACACACAGGAGAGACACAAAAGATGAAGGAATTTAATCCGGTGTTCTACCTTTGGGTGCCCTCAAGACATTCTGGTATGGATATGTCATCAGTACATAAGCCAGCACAGCAGATGACTGGTTGGGGATGGGGAGATGTGGTTAAGTTTCCTGAGTTTGTTACTCATTTTCTCCCTTACCCTATCTATTAAGTAGGGACAATGACATATGTCCCTCTGCCCCCATTTCTATGGACTGAAAAGAGAAGAAATATTAAGGAACATAGGTTATTTAGCAGGGGACAGAAAGGAGACAAAGGAGGACTTATGAATTTTAAGAGCTGAAATAGTGATAAATTGATATGATCACTATCAATTCTGGTCAGGGTCACAATCCTTACCTTTCCCCCAATATTTCTATAACTGCCAATGAAATTGTAGTCCACTCAGATCAATGGGTAAAAAAAAAAACCCAAAACCGAGTCTCAACAAAACTAATTCAAGTATGAGAATTTCTACCTGCAGGAATAAACTGAGTTATTTGCAGCCATCAGTCAGAAAAGAAAGTGACAAGTATAATTAGTAACTGACAATCTCAAAGATCAAAAGAGCAGGATCTAAGGCAAAGGTGGCTAAAACTGAATTAAAAAAAAAATCAAACTGACCTCATAATTAATACTTTAATCAGGGAAGTCTTAGCCCATTCCTTAGACACTCAAGCACTCCCAAGAAAATTTCTCTAAATAAACCCAGTAAAGTTAGTCATTGTTCCTAGATATGTTTTTGAGGTAAATAAAAAAGTTCTAATAGATTATTTATTCTAGAAAAAATCTTATCTGAAACCCAAAGGTTGAACTCACTGATTTCTTGATAGCCCAATCTCCTGTAGCCGTACTGCCCAGAAATTTCCTCAATTTGGGTAGAAGGATTTACTTTGAAAGTTATATAAAAGAAAATCTTTAAACTTGACTTTTGAGGAAATTATAGTCACACAAACAAAATTCACTTTAAGATGTAAACACACCATGAATCTGTTAATTCTCTGTCAAACTACCCTAAAAATCAATTTGTTTTTCTTGTTCCTTTAGGAAATAAAAAGCTTATGCCTCATTAATCAGGAGGGGGCAGTTCAGAAGCAGTTATTTACTGAAGCTTTTAGGTTATACTCTACAGACCTCCTTTTAAATCGAAGCATCCCTTTAAAAAATACAGTACAAATAGCAAGTTTAGGGTTCCAATCATTTAAAATACAATAGGGATGAATATACATGCACATACACACTCATAACCTTTACAATAAGCTTGATGACAGTAGAAAAGTTTGTTGATCTGTAAAAACAGAATATTACTTCCCTTTGAAATTAAAGCTGTTAGGGTTTTTTAATTTCTGGTTTCAGGCAATCCAAAATAAGGTGCTCTCAAATGAATCTTTAAAATAAGTGACTCTCAGCCCTCACCTAACTGAGAGAGACTCTATAGGTTTCCTCAATTTTGATATGTCTCTGCTAACCAGTGACAAAAGGACTTGCTAAGAAAAAGGTAAGGCGTGTCTGAGTAAGTGGATACCAGGTGAAATAAGGAGAGGCAAAGGATATCAGCTGGAGTTCGGGCAGAGATAGTGAAAGGGCTTTCGAAACCCATCTTTAACAGAAGCTCTCTTTATTTAAGAAGCTCTCTTTGCTGAGCAACTACTATACATCCATTGGAGTGGGCAGGACTAGCCATAGTCCTTCTCTCAGAGGCTTTATAATCTGAGATAAAACAATTCAGAGTAATGCCTAATTCGGTAATGCTCTGTATCGTGTTGGGCCTGATAGGAGCTCTGAATGAAGTATTATGAGTCCAAGTACTAAGTAAAAGCTATGCAGGTTATATTTAAGTTAGGCATTCACTTTTAAAAAGTACTAAGGACTAGAATTTCCTGGAAGATTTTACCCGTTTTGGTGGTAACATCTGAAAGAACAAGCATTTTTTTTCTTCTCAAGAACTGGCTGCTGCCTCGGAAAGAGTAAGCATCCTCCTGTAACAAATTCACAACTTCCCCAACCACTCATACCTTTGCCACAGTTGACACCAGGTCTCCCTGCTGTGGCTAGTGCATGTCCACCAATTCTTCACCCAAACCCTACCCACCTCTCAAGTCCCTGACTCCACTCCAACCCTGAAATAAGCAACAGCCAGCCAGGATGGAATAAAATATGTCCCTGGCACTGCTGGTGGCATCTCAAGGTGCCTTTTAGTCCCTAGAAATGTGAAAGCGTTTCCCAGGTGAGCTACAAAAGACTACCCACCTAAAAGGTAAACGGCACAACATAAATTCGGTGCTTCCGTGGAGAAAAACACAGTGGAAACTTCCACCGTGCTTCTAGGGAAAACACATGCTCCACTTTGAAGGATCTACATGTTCTCTTCAGGGCTCTTTTGCTGGAAGCTTCCTTCTCTTATTATTCTGCACACTCTCCCTGCTGGAGCCCAGCCATTCCCGTCACTTCAATGACTACAGTCACTCTGCCACCTTCCATGCTATGATCCATCACACACATTTTAATTCCTCAGACATGCCATGCTGTCTGTCACCTACCTGGAATACTCTTCCCTGCTTCTTCTAATTCCTAGTCAATCCTTTAGATGAGACACTGCACTTCCTTGTAGAAGCTTCTAGCCACCCTCAACTTTAAGGTCAAGTTAGATATTCCCCTGGAGTGCTCCCACAGCAGCTCACACTTCCCCTCACAGCCATTTTCAAATCATACCCTGGGATAATTACCTGATCTATCTCTCTCCCATTGGACACGAATGAAATGAGAAAACAGTGACCAATTAGAGACACATTTTAAAGTCACAGGACTTAATGTGTGATCTACACGGCAAATTATCAGTCTCCTGCTTTCATGTCATTAGTGGAAATATAAGCCTTTTCAAATAACCCCAAGTACTGCTTTCTGTCTTCATTTTAATCGAGTATAAGGGTGGAGAGAGTAGCAGAGGAAGGCAAAATCCAATGTTTTAACCCCAAAACACTTAAGGACTATTTAAAAGGAAATAAGAGGGTCTGATGAATTCAGAAGGTCTAATTAATTCAGGAAGGTCTAATTAGATACAGAGCTTCCATCAGCCACCAGAAAATTCAACACAATTTAAAAACTAAGAACAATGGCATGCCACAAGACCCAAGTCACAAAGGGCATCTGGGGAACCCTCCACCTGACCCCCCAAGACAATGAGGCAGAGAAAGGAACAAAGCAGCATCTTAACCTCCTGGCACACAGGGGAAAACGAGGCTGTCATCTAGAATAGAGGCCTTTCACTAAAGCAGGGATCAAGGAAGTGGTGTCTAAGGTGCTGTTGGGAAGCTTCAAAGAATGGGAGGCTCTGATATTGAAGAGACTCTCAAGAAAAATGTTTGAAAACCAAAGGAGACTACCATGTATTAGAGAGTCAATCCATGTCTTTGTGAGTATGACTAAAATAAAAGGTTTATTGTGGACTGGGCAACACATTATCATGCAATGAACATTTACTGAATAACATGAGCAGCAGCTTGACCCTGGTTGTTCTACCTGGCCCACAGATGGCTGACGGGCTCTGCGTAACTGAATGTGTGAAAGAGTCAATGGGAGCCTCAGGCAAAGACCAAGTAGCTCAACAGTGGATGTACAATGGTGATATATGCCTGCATACCCAAATTCCTTTCAAAGAGGACCCTCTCCTTAAAAAGCAAATGACAGAAGTTTACATTTGCCTACTGTTACCTATTTCATCCTTAAAAAATTAAAAACTAGGTAGGGGCCGGCTGGGTGGCTCAGTTGGTTAAAAGAGCTCTCTCAAGAGTGCGAGCTCTGAGCAACAGGGTCGCCGGTTCCATTCACGGCCCAACCTGAGCAGCCACTGAGCTGCCAACAGGTGGCAGGATGGCTCAGCTTAAAAAAGAAAAAGAAAAAAAAAAACAAAAAAACACAACTAGGTAGGGAGCTCTAATGTTACAGATATCACCCCACTTTCCTTCTCTTCCCCACAGAGAGCAAAATCTTAAATATGAGCTTTACTGGTTTGTCTGGATATCTTCTCAGATGACAGCCAGCCCTACATACCTAACCTTTAGATTTCTCTTGGCTCAGTGCTGCATTACACTGGAAAATATGCCCAGACATCTGTCTAGGTGTCCTATCAGTTCTAATAAGTGTAGGCATTTTCAGCTCTGGCCAGAGACACATGCTAGACTATGGCTTCTGAGGTATTCCACAGTGGCTGGCATTCCACCATGGTGTAACCACACCATGTCCAGTTCCACGGCTGCCATAGAACAAAACTGTTAGTAACTGAATCACAGTGAATTTGTGACACCTTTCCACCAAATCCTGGGCAGTCAGAATGAGCATGTGAACGATTCCTTTCTCTTTCTGAGGGGAAAAAATGACAAAATCCGTGATGGAGAAAAGTTACAGAGCTAATACTAAGAGGGTCCTGGCACAAATTGAAGCATGCAGCTGAGATACTCCAATCTCTTTTTTAGACACCAGGTTTTCTTTTCTTTGTCAAAAAAGATAGTAATCATCCACTTGTTAAACAGCTGCTGTACATAATAAGTTGGGAAGTTCTCAAGTTCTCAGAAGCACAAACAAGTAAATAAAGCAAGTAAGAATACAAACTAAGTATATAAAAGTCATCGAATAAGACAAATTTTGAAGCTACCAATAATCCAGAAAAAAAACCAGTAAAAAGACTCAACTGTGGGGATACTTCAGAAGGATTTTAAAATACTTACTTACCTAGTGAAATTGGGCTAAGATCTGTGATAAACCAGGGAACTCTTTTGGTTTCTATGTTGATTTAAAAACAAAACAAAACTTCTTAAAGGGATCTGATCCTCTTTGTCCTACTTATGACAATGGGTTGGTGAACAGGGAACCCTTGTTTACTAAGTTTCCACAACATCTCATGTTCACCAACTGGTGCTGGATCGCTAGCACAATATGGTAAACGTGTGTTTCTCTTAATATTAAGAAAGATTCTTGCAGTTTTGCCAATCATTAAAATTAAGTATACAGAGCAAAAAACATAAGACTTTGAAAAGACAAAAGGCTAACCGAAATAAAAATTGTAAACATCTGGTAAACAAAGTTAATTTCTTTAAAAATCTTTAAGAAAATGACCAATTTTAGGAGTGGGAAGCAGAATGATCAAATGAAATACACAATCCATAAAAAAGAACAAAAATGACAATATACATCCATACAAAATGATGCTCAATCTCATTCATAATTAAAGAACAAATCAAAGAGAGTATTTTTACCTATCAGATTCCCAGATATTTTTTAAAGTTTTCTGGCTTCCAATATGGTATTTATGGGGTTGAACGGGTGGCTAGTACACACTTAAGAGACTACTGTGGAAGTACAAACTAGTTTAAAATTTTTTGGAAGGCAATGTGGCAATTTTAAAGATACAGACCCCCTACCCAGCAATTTTATGGTTAGAAGCTTATATATAAACTTGCCGAAGAATGCAAAGCTATTAAAAGGATACTCATTTTACACTGTCTGTAAAAGCTAAAGGCCTCAAAACAAACTACATGTCCACGAATCATAGTACAGCCATATAGGGGAAAAACTATGCAGCCATTACATACATACTCATATCCATAAACACACAAGGGGGAAAACTATGAAGTCATTAGACAAAACAGACAGACCCGACCCCCGACCCCTCCCCCACACACGGAATCATCTCTCACAGGAGCTCAAGCCTTTGTAAACTGCGTTTTAGCAATATGGGGATAAACATCTCAACTGCAGCTATAATGTTGACATGCTGCTATAGCCTTTCATAAGAAGAAATTATCTTTCTCTCTTTGGGCCAAATTTTTGTTATTCATTTTCTCTGCATTGATGATATCACATGTTCAATTTTTTTGCTTGCCTTAGCACATGCCGTTGTCTCTACTCCAGAGCACATTAAGAGGGTTCTGAGGGAATGACATTTCGGGCTAGCAACTGAGACTTGCTAGCATCTAGCTAATATACATGCAAATTCACCCCCTTTAAATTTAGCCAATTGGGTCAAAGAGTGAAAGGGATTCTTCCAGAAAATATGAATGTTTGTGTATCTTACTCTTAATTCTATCCTGTGCAAATGGCTTTGTATAGCCTGTGACCATATGTAGGCGGGAGGAAACACATCTAAATAGAATGTAGAGAGGGAGAAGCAGGAAGGACAAATCCAAACTTGGCTGTATTTCAGAATAAAAACACGAAGCCTGTCACACACAGAGGAAAAAGGAAACATGAACACAATGAAGCCACTGGCAGAACAAAAAAAAGTAGAAAAGGGCTTGGCAATATAAATTTTGATCACTGCGCATCAATCATGACTTCAGGCTAGTTCTGTTTGGTTGGGTTTGATGTCTATGGTGGGAGAAAGAAAAGATCTTCATGGTTTAAAGTACTCTGCCCAAATTTCTGTGGAAGATTTTCCCTCACCTAATGTCTGACTCAGGTACACCACCCTAAGATTTATTCATGAGTTACCTGGCCCTGGGCACAGAATACAAGGCTAGCACAACAGAATTAGGCTGCCACATGATCCTAGCCCTGCTACCCCCCAACAGCAACAAATGCCAAAATCACATGCCCCCAAAACTAGAATTGGAAACGCCAAACTTTGTAAGTGCAGCATCAAAAGAAACACAGCTCACCATCACCCCTTCCTACTGCTTTCTCTGTCATATTTACTAACAAGAAAGCAAAAGGACTTTTAAAATAAAAATCAATCAAGGGAAGGGATGGGGACAAGAATCTAATAAAAAATGGGGATTCTAGGAACCTAATGTGGAGTGTCTTCTTTTTAAAAAGTCTTTGAAAGGATCCAAGGTGGTAGAGTAGATAAACTCTGTGCTTGCCTCCTCCAGTAACCACATGAAAATTACAACTAAATTATAGAACAATCAACCTGGAGAACCATTTAAAGTTTTACAACTAAGACTATAAAGAAGCCACAGGGCAGCTGGTTAGCTCAGTTGGTTAGAGTGCAGTGCTCATAACACCAAGGTTGCCAGTTCAATCCCCACATGGGCCTCTGAGGTGCGCCCTCCACAACTAAACTGAAACAACTACTTGACTTGGAGCTGATGGGTCCTAGAAAAACACACTGTTACCCAATTAAAAAAAAAAAAAAAGCAGCAGCCGCCACATTGATATTGGTAGGAGAGGCAGAGATGCAGATGGGCTGGCCCCACACCTGCTGTGGTGGTGACCTGGGCCTGCACTGGAGCCCCTCCAAAGAAGCCTCGGAACCAACATACCTGGAGGTCAGCTTCAGATCACAGCAGAGCACCAGCCAATTAGCCCACAATGGCATACACAAAGGGTGGTCTCAACAGGCACCAGAGCCTGCTAGAATGAATCCCACTCCATGGGGTAAGCACCCCACCATAGCAACTTGTAAGCTGCGGATGTGGCCAAACTCCACAGCCAGTCAGTCTGAGGGTCAATCCCACCCACTCATGTGTCAATAGCAATCAGAGCTCAACTATAACAGGAAGGCACAGAACCCACATAAGGGACACTCCTGGAGCACCTGGCATAGATGACCAGGGAGACTGTGCCACTGGGCCCCACAGAGCTCCTACTACATAAGGCTATACAGCCAAGACTGGGAGATGTAGCAGATCTACCTAATACATAGAAACAAACACAGAGAGGCAGCCCAAATGAGAAAACAAAGAACTGCATCCCAAATGAAAGAACAGGAGAAAACTCCAAAAAGAGAACTAAACGAAATGAAGGCAAGCAGCCTACCACATACAAAGTTCAAAACAATGGTTATAAGGATGCTCAACAAACTTAGGGAAAACAGATGACTCAGTGAGAAGAACTTCAACAAAAAAATAATAAGCAGGGGCCGGCTGAGTGGCTCAGTTGGTTAAGTGTTTGCTTAAGAGCACAAGCTCTGAGCAACAGGGTCGCTGTTTTAATTCCCACATGGACCAGTGAGCTTCGCCTGAGCTGAGCTGTCACTGAGCTGCCAACAGGTGGCAGGATGGCTCAGCTGGTGAGAGCACATGCTCCTAATGGCAAGATTGCCTGTTCGATGGTGGGCTATGCCCACCCATGGCTGGGACTGAACTCAGCACCTTGAGCTGAACTGCTGCCTGGATGGCTCAGTGGATAGAGTGTGCGCTAACAGCAAGGTTGCCAGTTTGACTCCCGCATGAAAAAAGAAAAAGAAAAAGAAATAGCATAAGAGAGGACACAGAAGCCATTAAAAAGAACCAGTCAGAAATGAATACAATAATGGTAATGAAGAATGCGCTAGAAGGAATCACCAGCAGACTAGATGAAACAGAGGAATGAATCAGCGATTTGGAAGGGAAGGTAGCAGAAAACACCCAAATAGAACAACAACAACAAAAAGAATTTTAAAAAGTGAGAATAGTTTAAGAGACCTCTGGGACATCAAGCTTAACAACATTCTCATCATAGGGAATCAAGAGAAGAGAGAAAGCAAGGGACTGAGAACCTACTTGAAGAAATAATGACTAAAAACTTTCCTAACCTGGTGAAGAAAATAGACATACAAGCCCAAGAAGTGCAGAGAGTCCCAAACAAAATGTACCCAAACAGACCCACACCAAGACACATTATAATTAAAATGGCAAAGGTGAAAGACAAAAAGAGGATCCTAAAAGCTGCAAGAGAAAGGCAACTAGTTACTTAGAAGGGAGCTCCCATAAGATTGTCAGGAGATTTATCAACAGAAACTTCACAGGCAAGAAGGGGTTGGCACAAAATGTTCAAAGCAGTGAAAAGCAAGGGCCTGCAACAAAGATTATTCTACCCACCAAGGCTATCATTTAAAATTGAAGGAGAGATAAAGAGCTACTCAGAAAAGAAAAAGCCAAAGGAGTTCATCACCACCAAACCAGTATTACAAGAAATGTAAGGGAGGGGTGGGGGTGGGGGCAAGAGGTTTGGGGAGAACATACAGATAAATAATAAAATGACAATAACCATGTAGCTATTGATAATCACTTTAAATTTAAGTGGATTAAATGTTCTAATCAAAAAACATAGGGCAGGGCTGGCAGAGTGGCTCGTTGGTTAAGAGCTGGCTTGGGACGCCAGAGGACCCCGGTTCGGATACCACATATGAGGGCCAGTGACACTGCCCTCTACAACTAAGATGTTGAACAACAGCTCAACCTGGAGCTGGGCTGCCGTGAGTTGCCAGTGGTGGCGTAGGCTGCAGCCCCTGCTGCAGTGGGTTGCCATAAGCTACCATGTGTAGCCAGCAGCCAGCGAGAGCGGCCAGCAGCCCCATGAGCAGCCGTCCAGAAGCCGGCGACTGATCGGCCTTGCCCGGGAAGAGCGCAATAATGGTGCCAACTTGAGCCAGTGAAGCAACGTCCTCCACAACTAGACTGAAGAACAAAAGGACAGCAACTTGTCTGTTCCCCTTCCCCCCAATTCCCCAGCGCTGTTCCCATACCCCATTTCCCCAATAAAAATCTTTAAAAAAAAAAAACCACAAAAACATAGGGCAGCTGAATGGATAACAAAAACAAGACCCATACATATGCTATTTACAAGAGAACCACTTCAGATGGAAAGACACACAAAGGGATAGAAAAAGATATCTCCTGCAAATGCAAATGAAAAAAAAGCTGGGATAGCAATACTTACATCAGACAATAGACTTTAAAACAAAGGCTATAAGAGACAAAGAGGGGCATTACACAATAATAAAGGGAAAAGGACCAATCCAACAAGAAGGTATCACCCTTGTAAACATTTATACACCCAACATAGGAGCAACTAAATATATAAAGCAAATATTGACCAACATAAAGAGAGAGATCAACAGTAATACACTCATAGCAGGGGACTTTAACACCCCATTGACACGAATATACAGATCTACCAGACAGAAAACCATCAAGGAAACAGCAACCTTAAATGACAGACTAGACCAGATGCATTTAATTGATACTTTTAGGACATTTCATACCAAAGCAGCAGAATATACATTCTTTTCAAGTGTACATGGAGCATTTTCCAACATAGACCACATTAGGTCACAAAACAAGTCTCAATAAATTTAAGAAGACTGAAATCATATTAAGCATCTTCTCTGACCACAATGGTATGAAACTAGAAATCAATTACAAGAAAAAAACTGAATAGCACACAAACACTTGTAGCTAATAACATGCTACTATATAATGAATAGGTCAACAAGATCAAAGAAGAAACCAAAAGATACCTTGAGACAAATGAAAATGATAACACAACAATCCAAAAATCAATGGGACACAGCAAAAGCAGTCCTAAGAGGGAAATTCACAGGATTACAGGCCTACCTTACGAAACAAGAAAAATCTCAAATAAATACTCTAACTTTACACTTAAAAGAACTAGGAAAAAAACAGGAAATAATAAAGATCAGAGCAGAAATCATCAACAAAACAGTCTAAGAAGACAATTAAAAAGATCAATGAAACCAAGAACTGGTTCTTTAAAGATTTTTTAAAATTATAAACCTTTAATCAGACTTATCAAGAAAAAAAAAAGAGAACCCAAATAAAATCAGAAATGAAAGAGAAGTGACAACTGACACCACAAAAATACAAAGGTTTATGAGAAAATATTACAAACAATTATATGCCAACAAATTGGACAATCTGAAGAAACATATAAATTTCTAGAAACATACAATCTTCCAAGATTGAATTAAGAAGAAACAGAAGGGCTGGCCGAGTGGCTCAGTTGGTTAAGAGCTCGCTCAAGAGTGAGAGCTCTAAGCAACAGCGGCTCGAGTCCCAGCCCGAGCTGAGCTGCCAACAGGTGGCAGGATGGCTCAGCTATTAAAAAAAAAAGAAGAAACAGAAAATTTGAACTGACCAATTACTACTAACGAAATCAAATCAGTAATCAAAAACCTCCCAGCAAATAAAAGTCCTGAAACGTGTGGCTTCACAGCTGCATTTTACCAAACATTCAAATAAGAATTAACACTAATCCTTCTCAAACTATTCCAAAAAACTCAAGAGGTGGAAAAGCTCTCTAGCTCATTTTTAGAGGCCACCATTACCCTGATTCCAAAACCAGACAAAAACATTACAAAAAAAGAAAATTATAGGCTGATCGCCCATAAATGCAAAAACCCTCAATAAAATATTAGCAAACCAAATTCAGGAATACATTAGAAAGATCATATACCATGATCAAGTGGCATTTACTCCTGGGATGCAAGGATGGTTCAATATCCACCAACCAATTAACATGATAGACCACATAAACAAAATGAAAGATAAAAATCATATGATCATATCAATAGATACAGAAAAACATTTGGCAAAATCCAGCATCCATGTATAAAAACTCTCAGCAAAGTGGGAATAGAGGGAACATGTCTCAAAATAATACAGGCCATATACAACAGGCCCAAAGCTAACATCATACTTAATGGGGAAAAGCTGCAAGTGTTAGCCTTAAGATCAGGAACAAGACAAGGATGTCCACTTTCACTTTTATTCAACATAATATTGGAAGTCCTAGCCACAGTAATCAGACAAGAAATAAAAGGAATCCAAATTGGAAAGGAAGAAGTAAAACTGTCATTATTTGCAGATGACCTGATATTATATATAGAAAACCTGAAAGATTCCACCAAAAAAACTATTAGAACTGTATAAATGAATTCAGTAAAGTAGCAGGATACAAATATTCAGAAATCAATTGTTTTTTTTATACACCAATAATAAACTGTCAGAGAAATTAAGAAAACAATCCCATTTACAATTGCATCCAAAAAAATAATAAAATACCTAGGAGTAAATTTAACAAAAGAGGTAAAAGACCTATACTTGGAAAACTATACGACACTGAAGATACAAATAAATGAAAGCATACATTGTGATCATGGATGGGAAGAATTATCATTAAAATGTCCATACTGCGCAAAGCAATCTATAGATTCAATGCAATCCCTATCAAAATACCAATGGCATTTTTCACAGAACTAGAACAAATAATCTTAAAATTTATATGGAACCACAAAAGACCCCAAATAACCACAGCAAACTTGAGAAAAAGGAACAAAATTGGAGGTATCATGCTACCTGATATCAAACTACACTACCAGGCTATAGTAATCAAAACAGCAATGGTACTGGCATAAAAACAGACACATAGGTCAATGGAACAAAATAGAGAGCCCAGAAATAAACCCATATCTATATGGCCATTTAATTTATGACAAAGGAGGCAAGAACATATACTAGGCTAAAAACAGTCTATTCAATAAATGGTGTTGGGAAAACTGGACAGATACATGCAACAAAATTAAACTGGGCCACCTTCTTACACCGTATACAAGAATAAACTCAAAATGGATTAAAGACTTAAATGTAAGACCCGAAACTATAAAACTCCTGGAAGAAAATATAGGCAGTAAATTCCTTGACATTGCTCTTAGTAATATTTTTTATGATTTATCTTCTCAGGCAAGGGAAACAAAAGAAAAAAAATAAACAAATGGGACTAAATCAAACTAAAAAGTTTTTACACAGCAAAGTAATCAACAAAACGAAAAGACAGCCTACTGAATGGGAGAAGATATTCGTCAATATACATCTGATGAGGGGTTAATATCCAAAATTTATAAGAATTCATATAGGGCCGGCCGAGTGGCTCAGTTGGTTAAGAGCTCGCTCAAGAGTTTGAGCTCTGAGCTCTGAGCAACAGCAGTTCGAGTCCAGCCCGAGCTGAGCAGCCGCTAAGCTGCCAATAGGTAGCAGGATGGCTCAGCTAAAAAAAAAAAAACAAAACAAAAAAAAAAGAATTCATATAACTCAACACCCAAAAACCAAACAATCCAATTAAAGAATTGGCAGAGGACCTGAATAGACAGTTCTCCAAAGAGGACATACAGGTGACTAATAGACATGAAAAGATGCTCAAAGTCACTAATCATCAGAGAAATGCAAACCAAAACCACAATGAGATATCACCTCATACCTGTCAAGATGGCTAATATCAATAAATCAACAAACAAGTGTTGGCAAGCATGCGGAGCAAAGGGAACCCTCGTACACTATTGGTGACATTACAAATTGGTACAGCCACTATGAAAAACAGTTTGGAGATTCCTCAAGAAATTTAAAAAAAGAACTACCTTATAACACAGCAACTCCACTTCTGGGTATTTACCCGAAGAAATCCAAAACACTAATTTGAAAAGATATATGCTATGTTCACTGCAGTACTATTTCCAATAGCCAATACATGGAAGCAACCCAGGTGCCTATCAATAGATGACTGGATAAAAAATATGTGGTACATATATACAATGGAATATTATTCAGCCATAAAAAAGAATGAAGTCTTACCATTTGCAACAACACAGATGGACCTAGAGGCTAATACGCTAAGTGAAATAAGTCAGACTGGGAAAGACAAATACCATACAATCTCATTTGTATGTGGAATCTAAAGAACAAAAATAAGCAAGCAAACAAAACAGAAACAGACTCACAGACATAGAGAACAAACTGATAGCTGCCAGAGGGAAGGGGGGATGGGGATCTGGGTGAAAAAGGTGAAGGGATTCAGAAATACAAATCAGTAGTTATGAAAGTCATGGAAATGTAAAGTACAGCATAAAAAATATAGTCAATAATGTTTCAACAATGATATATAGTGCCAGGTGGGTACTAGGCTAATTGGGGGATCACTGCATAAATTATATAAATGTCTAACCACTATGTTGTACATATGAAACTAATGTAAAATAATATTGAATGTCAACTCTAACTGAAAAGAAAAAAATTTTTTAAGAAATACAATAGAAAACACAGGGAGCTTTTACAGTCTAGCAAAGAAAGATCACTTCATCTTAGGCTGGAAGGAAGGAGAACAAGGCTTTAGAGATGGATTATTAGAGGCTGAGGAGATGGTTAGATGGGAACTCCCACCTGAAGGACTTGAATCTCGGGAAGCAAAGGGCATGGGAGGAATAAAAGACAGGTGATATTCAGGGGGTGAAACAATTTAATTGGGGTAATAATAAAAACAGCTCAATAAACACTGAGTATTCAGCAAAAGAAAAAAAAAGGCCTTTGAAAGAAAAGATTCCCAGCAACACAAATACACTGTACTTATTCACACTGGACAGCGGTCCTCTGTGACAGCAACAAGGCTTGGAGACTGGAATTCTGAGTGCTCTCAGATCTGGCTCTACCTGCAACGATCAGCTCGCTTTAGCCCACCTCCAACATGGCAGACTGGGTAAAGCCATCAATCCTTCCATATTCTATATGTCTCAGTCACATAGGTTCAGTTTCTTTCAAAGATAACACGCTACTGTTTAACACCAAACTCCAGTGATTTTTCCTTTTTTTAAAAATAGCAAATCAAAAATGTAAAAGAACAGTTACATGTTTGCCTCCAAATATGTGCATGTTTGAAAGCAGTGAACAACTCTAGGATTTACCATAATCTTCTCCCATCCTCTTCCCTCCTCCTCCAAAAAAAGACTATAAATACCCACTTACTCTAATACAGGTCTTGAGGTTTCCAGCTAAGGAGCCCAAAAGGCTCTTATCCCAGGGGATATACTCAGACCCACAAAATCTAGGGCCTCTACTGTAAAAACTATCATTTTTTGATAAATGTAAGGAAATCTTCAAAGTAGCGATCAAGACTGGCAACAACAGGTTTATTTTAACATACTTGTACAGAGCACCTTTGTGCAACAGCTCTGGTGCTGGGGTATGACAATTTTTGGAGTTGGGCGTGATTAAAGAAATATTTGACTTTTTAATATAAAGCACAATCAAGCTCCAGCTCTACCACAAAAGAACAGAAAATTCCATGTGTGTATCTGTACATCTGCTTCTCCAAGTAGGGAAATAATTCTCCCTAATCAGCAACACATATTAAACACAAACTTTCACGCAGAGGAATGCAGGTAACTACACCACCTAAGCCCTGCCGCCTGACTCCCTTATCTGCTTAAACCCATTTATAGAGAGGAGAGATGGACAGCTTAGATTTTACTTCTCCTTTGCCTTGTCCAAACAACTAAAGCAGTGAAAATTTAAACAGATGATATGTACAGTACATTCCAGAGGCTGTACTGCCACTTTGATTAAGTCAAAGGCGTATGTACGCAGAATAAAGCTACTCTAAAATGAAACCAGGAAAAGTTTAATTCAGAAAGAACACTTGTTTCTGTTGAGTCCTTTTAGCTAAAGAAAGATAAAGATCCAAAAAACTGATACTAAATTCCATCAATGGGTACTGTGTACTCCACCAATTTTAAGACAAACACCATGTCTTCTTTGGTTCCACCACCTGAACCTTTTGAACCCAAAGAAAGGGCGAGTGAGCAGGATGGCTGGTGACCCAAACGGAACTGTGCTCTCTGGGAACTGTGATACTGTATTGCTGCCCACTTCTCCAGGTGCATCAGAAAATAATGACTCTTGATTGCACTGGTGCTTCTCCGGGCAATTTTCCTTGCCCACAAATGTGTCACAATGGCACTGGAATAATGTAATATAGGCATTTCCCATTCGTTAGTATAGAAAAGGGAGGCCAAGCAGTCTGGAGAGCAGAAAGGAACCAAGAGTCTACGGGGAAGGGAGGAGATGCTTTTCCTTCTAATTTTAACACACGACTCATTCCTAATCATGGTTGCTCTGATCCAATGGACTCTAATGCTTTTCTCCATATGGAACTCAAGTGGTTACTTCAGGGAAGAATTGAATCCAGCTCCTGCCTGGCAAAGGTTTTGTTTCATCAGAGGGTGTCTGACTTCAATAAGGACATTTATTGCAGCCCAAGGGCTTCTGTTCCTTTAAAAAAAAATTAAAGAGACCACCCTTATCAGCTTCTCCCCTTGCAAGTTTTGAGGGGGAAGTTCCTGTAGAACAGTAACTCTAAAACTGAGGGTTCACAGACCCTGTAAGAATCTGATTAGATCTTATTTACAGAAAAATGTACAAGCAACAAAATTCGAGAAGTTCCAGGTTAAGAACTGATAGCCTATAGAGAGACAGACAATGGAAAGCATCAAGGTCAGAGGCGGGAGTGGCATCCCTGAGGTCTAAAACAGGACCTCTCCCCCTCCCTTTGCTAACCAGCAAGCAGGAAAATGATGGGAGTACTAGTGCGGGCTCATTCCTGAGTGGGGTTCCACTTATGGGCAATTCTGACTTGAGGAAATGTCTTAGAAATGTGCTGCAGTCTCAGACCCTGCCTGTCCAATCTTTCCCCACGACCCTCTGCTCTGCTTTCAAAGGTGTAGGATCTGCCCTGTGGTCTGAAGACTCTATCGGTCCTCAGGGTATTCCTGCTGTCTTCTCTCCTCCTTTATGCTTGCCAGGCATTTCCCCCCAATAAAACTCATACTTCTAATCCCATCTTGGGATCTGCTTCCAGAAGGACTCAAACTACACACCTGCAGTTGCTGCCATTCACAGCACCTTCACACAGGGTCCTGAGGAAGAGACAGGCCTGAGTCCCTTCAGTCCTCACACTGGTACCACACTCCAACACAGACACTGTACCCCTAAAACAATGACTGCTTAGGCTTGCCTAATGGAATGAAGCCCCTGGAGCCAACAAACCAAAGATGTTTCACAGACACCATGGGTAGTTTTGAGATTTCTGCTTCTAGGTGTGAGACAAGACCCACAAGGATAAGTACCAATGGTATGAGAGAAACTGAAAGGCCAAATTAATAAGGGACAATGTGTAAGAGGCCTTACCTTTGTCGGGCCTGAAAATATGACCCTGACTCATGCTAGAAATATCTTTCACATTCATACAACACTAAACATGGAGCCATACATTAACACCAAGCTCTGAAAAGTGATGACAGTATTCAACAGGGAGAAGATAGAGTTAGGTAAAAAGGGCCAAAGCAAAAATCCTATTCCAAAGTATGAGTAACCCTTGTATCCACTAGACAGAATCCAACAACAGTTAGTATGAGACTCAAAGTCAGCTCTTAAGTGTGCCAGTAGGCACTATTAAGTGTGCAAATAAATGCTCTATTACTTGAGTGCCACAATGCCCCAGTCCCAGCATCAGATGAGACTTTCAGTTGAAGGAATAGGTGAGATTCTGAAGTACATACAAGGGATCGTGTCAGAATCCAGCCGTGCTGTATCGCTTGCCCTAAATCATTTGTTCCGCTCTTAACACTTAGGGCATGTGGTAATAAATGGCTCTATCAACCCACCCTTTTCTCCTAGTGACTGGAAAATCAGCATATTTTTCATTCAGCACTGTGAGAAAATACTGTTATAAAATAGAACAGAGAAGGAGATATCTTTTAAATTAGTGTTTTCCTGAAGCATGCAAAGAGCAAAATAACCAAATGCTTTGCTTTGTGAGGTTTATAGGGGGGTTTTTTTTGGTTTTCCACCCTCTTTATTTTTGGTTTATGATGTTCAGCTCTTAAGGACAAAGAAGCCAAACCCACTTATCTAATTTACCAACACACTGAAAGTGAATCGTAATCACACTTGTATTTTAACCAAGCATGACAACAAGGTGATTGAATAGCTGCCCAAACTACCAGAGCAGCGGGCACTAACTCGCATAGGCTGGCGTTAGATCAGCACTTCATAAATCGTGCAGGCTCCTGCCCATTTAGAGGATCTCTCTATGCAGACTCGGCAGTCTAACACTGGCTCTCGCGGCATTAAAAATCATCACTCTGCTAACCCAACTCACTGTTCAGACGGCCTTCTTGAATGCAGCCTTTATTACAGCCTCACGGCTGCTTCCTCACTGAAGGAATACCATGTTTTTAAGTCGGGAGTTCTTCTTTCTCGCTTTATTGTAACTGAGGGTCTTACAACGACCCGCTACTGTTACAAAGCACAGTGCTTTATAACAGTAAAGCTTCTGGAAAACCCAAACAAAAGACACGTCACCCGGTGACGTCAGCCTATATACAGTTCTGTGTGGTCGCAGCACATAAGCAAATCCATTCTTGTGCCGTTTCTCGGAAAAGCTTTTCAGTAAATGCACTCATGCTGCTCCAGGAGCTCTTCTCTGCAACAAGCCGCCCATCTGCCATCAACAAGTTAAGACCGAGAGAACTAACAGCTGCGGGAAGGAGAGACTGACGCTTTGATTAACCAGCTGAGCAGTTAGAGGGCGAAATTAATAACTTATATTCCAAACTGATTTAAGGGATCAGAGTGGTCGCAGAACATGAAACCAATGCTTTTGAGAGGAATATCCTAAGGAAAAAACAACTCACCCTGGTGGATTCGATTTTACTCAGAAAGCCTGGGACACAGAAAACAGGAAACTGGTCCAAGGCTCCAGCATGTTGGAGCCTTTTACAGACTCACTGCGTTGAGTCTAACAACCACGACTGAATGCAGCCTCCAATGTGCTCAGAAGAATGGGTAAGTCCATGCATTTCGGTGTCTTGTACAGTCAGCAAGAAACCGTGCTTTTTAACATAAGCCACTGAATTCACATTTTATGAGGGAAGTCACTGTCATTTTTTGGATTCTGAGGTTTAGGTAAAAGCATATATTGCTGATGACAGGACATATTTTATCTTCTTTCTTAATGGTTTAAGTTTTGGTCTAGTCAGACTAACAAGGTTAGCTTTTCTGCAGCAAATGAAAAATAAGTGATATGCAGTGAAATCTTTTCGCCATAATGTTTTGGTTTTTTTTTTTAATGGCTCATACGTTTTGCTGAAAAATATCCTATCTTCTTGTTTTCCTTAAATTATATTCTGCAGGCTTACATTTCAAGTGGCCATTAGGGGCCCCTATGCTGGCAGCAGTATATGCAATGAGTATGGTTTTAAAAATGCTGCCTGCCCTGGGAATGGCGTGTCCACCCAAATGCCGCTGTGAGAAGCTGCTCTTCTACTGCGACTCTCAGGGCTTCCACTCGGTGCCAAACACCACAGACAAGGGCTCGCTGGGCCTGTCCCTGAGGCACAATCACATCACAGAGCTCGAAAGGGATCAATTTGCCAGCTTCAGTCAACTTACCTGGCTCCACTTAGACCATAATCAAATTTCAACAGTAAAAGAAGATGCTTTTCAAGGACTATATAAACTTAAGGAATTAATCTTAAGTTCCAACAAAATATTTTACTTGCCAAACACAACTTTTACCCAACTGATTAACCTACAAAATTTGGACCTGTCTTTTAATCAGTTGTCATCTCTGCACCCAGAGCTCTTCTATGGCCTTCGGAAGCTGCAGACCTTGCATTTACGGTCCAACTCCCTGCGGACTATCCCAGTACGCCTATTCTGGGACTGTCGTAGTCTGGAGTTTCTGGATTTGAGCACAAACCGTTTGCGAAGTTTGGCTCGCAATGGATTTGCGGGATTAATCAAACTGAGAGAGCTTCACCTAGAGCACAACCAGCTGACGAAGATTAATTTTGCTCATTTCCTACGGCTAAGCAGTCTGCACACGCTCTTCTTACAATGGAACAAAATCAGCAACTTGACATGTGGGATGGAGTGGACCTGGGGCACTTTAGAAAAGCTAGACCTGTCTGGAAATGAAATCAAAGCCATCGACCTGACAGTGTTTGAAACGATGCCTAATCTTAAAATACTCCTCATGGATAACAACAAGTTAAACAGCCTTGATTCCAAGATCTTAAACTCCCTGAGATCCCTCACAACCGTCGGCCTCTCTGGCAATCTGTGGGAATGCAGCCCTCGAATATGTGCTTTGGCCTCCTGGCTGGGCAGTTTCCAAGGTCGGTGGGAGCATTCCATCCTGTGCCACAGTCCCGACCACACCCAAGGAGAGGATATACTAGATGCAGTCCATGGATTTCAGCTCTGCTGGAATTTATCAACCACTGTCACAGCCATGGCTACAACTTATAGAGATCCAACCACTGAATATACAAAAAGAATAAGCTCATCAAGTTACCATGTGGGAGACAAAGAAATCCCAACTACTGCAGGCATAGCAGTCACTACTGAGGAACACTTTCCCGAACCAGACAATGCCATCTTCACTCAGCGGGTAATTACGGGAACAATGGCTTTGTTGTTTTCTTTCTTTTTTATTATTTTTATAGTGTTCATCTCCAGGAAGTGCTGCCCTCCCACTTTAAGAAGAATTAGGCAGTGCTCAATGATTCAGAACCACAGGCAGCTCCGATCCCAAACACGACTCCATATGTCAAACATGTCAGACCAAGGACCGTATAATGAATATGAACCCACCCATGAAGGACCCTTCATCATCATTAATGGTTATGGACAGTGCAAGTGTCAGCAGCTGCCATACAAAGAATGTGAAGTATAATATCTACCCATCATCAAAAAGTACATCAGATAAGTAACCTATTTTACATAGTAGGGGCTAAATAAATATCTAATTTTTACCAATGGTGACATTAAGCCTAATTTTCAGAACCAAGTGGAGACTTAAGTTTTTGAAGTGTTAAAGTGTTTTTAATTTTTTTTAATGAAACCATATTTTAAGTGTTAAATGAAGCAATGCTCACATTAATTTGCACTGTTAGAAAATCTAAAAATGCTTACTTCAAAATAAGACATTTCATGTATGTGATCATATACTATTGAGTGTAAACATTTACACTAAAGTCTCCATATGCTATTTTTTTCTACTGAAAACAGTTTGGAAAGAAACTACCGAGCAGGAGAAGGTATGGATCAATACTTGTTTGATCACTGCTTTCCATTCCAAGTACCACAGCTGGCTTGCTGCTTAAAAGGAGACTTAGTCAAGTTCTCTTGTATGATAATTTGGTATTTACTCAAATCTACAATTTACTGCCAGTGTGGGAAGTAGAATTTCATGTATGCTGAAGACTGGTAAATATTAAACACTTTTCTTCCAGAGTTCTTGCCTGGGTTAATAGATATTATCAAAGTCCACATCATGAAATCAGAACCCTTTATATAATTCTAATAAGCTAAGTGACTCTTTATTTCAACAATGAATCCAAGTGATTGTGAAAAGGTCTCATTACAATGAAATCAATACTAAGTAATTACACTGACTTTGTATCTCACATCTCTAGGTTAACTTATAATGGACATGTTGATTTTTGTGGCATTTAGACAATTATTTTAAACTAGTATTAAATTACCATTTTACTAATTAGTTTACTAAACTCTATATCTACATTTGTATGTGAAAAAAGGTTTAGAACTTATTTTGGAGAGAAAAGAGTCAACTTAACAGTCCTGTGACCTGCTCCCTCTAGTTGGAAAGCACACACAAAAATCCCCTCCCCTCTCTCTCAGCTGTCACGATCAAAGATGCCTTGACAAAGGGGTTTAAACCCCTTTCTTCTGCCTTTTCCTGATCTTCAAACCTCAAAGAGCCAAATTAAGAATAATTGGCTAGCAACAGGCATAACATGATATCCTTCATTCAAGGCATATTTTCTTCCCTGGACTGTACTGAAAACATGTTAAGACTATAGTTTAACCCATGAGATTCAACTGTAATTAAATCTTTTCCTTTTTAATACCAAGAGAGGGATGTCTACCTACATTTCAAAGAAAATGTGTCTCAGTAAAAAGCAGGCAAGATCATGTATTATGGTAAAAATGTGCTCTCTGTATTTTCAAGGTGGGCAGATTAGTTTGGCAAAGTCTCAGCCTAGCGGAGCTCAGCTGATCTTGAGCAGCCAGGATTTCCTCTCTTGTTAAACCAGCCCCAGGGCCTGCGGGGGCAGGGACAGAGGCTGACTTTCCAGCATAGAGCACAGCTCACTGCTTCCCTACAGAAGGGCTGGATCAGGAGCTTCCATTACAAATGAGAGCTCCACAAGCTAAAATTTACCAACTCATTTATCAGGGTAACCACGGCCATTTGTCAGGGGAAAGCTCAGTGACAGTACAACTGTGTCCTGAACACACAAGATTCCACTAGCCCTGAAGGAGAGCAAAGGAGTAGTTTCCACATTTCAACCACAACCAAAATTAATGGAGACGGAGAGTAGAAGGGTGAAAAGTATTGGCTGGGTATCCCCACATTAATCCTAGAAATTACAGTTAGTAAAATGGACCATCCATCAGCAAAATCCTTAATGTATGTAGAAAATTGGGAAAGCAAGCCATTTAGTAATTCAGAAGCACAGCATAGCTAAGGCCAGCAAGGCATACTTTCAAGTTGAAAATGAACTGATTTTTTTTTTTTTGTCCTCCATTTTTGGGGGAATGCTCTCCGAGAAAAGTGAGTAACATTGCCAAACAGCATTTTCCTTTTTCATTAAAGTGCAAACTTCCCTTCTGAATTGCCTATAGAAGGCAGGATTCCATTTCATTTTGGTCTGTTTGTGTTTCGGTATCAGCACAGGTTTGAAGATGAGACTGTTAGTCGTATGTGCTCTCTTCACCAGCTGGCGAGGGTGGAAGAGCATCGCAGCTACACTGCAGATCCTGCTAATGCAACGTTAGGGCTTTCGTTTCTCGGTTTACTTTTATCTCCTTTGGTCTCCTCTCTCCCCCCGCTTCCCTTTTATTTCATTTTCAAGGTTAGAGGAAAATGACCACTGAATCAAGAACCAGGCAAATAATTAAATCTCTCTGGAAAAAGGAAAGCTAAAAAAGGTTATGATTCTGTGCCCACCTAGTAACCAAGAGCTAGTTTGGAATCATTTATATGCATTTCTGTAGCTTGCCAGGGATTTCAATCACCTTTCTGAAATGAGAGTGGGCTGATAGATTTGCAAATCCACACACCAACACAGAGAATACCCGCTGCCAACATCAAGTAGCAAAGATACTAATTTTTTAAGCCAAAAATCTGCACTAACACATGTAATTTCTTAATGTGCCTAAGTTAATTTCTGTACCAATTCAATGAATGGAATTGATTGAACTTCCCAACTCCACTAATTATTAAAATCCATCTGCTTATTCTGATGCTAGTCACCAAGAGCTAGACTCTATCTTTCCAATAAAAATGAGCCCCATGCAGTACTAGGTCTGAATCCTAAAATTCAAAACAGGCATATCATTTTCTTAAGGCATACTTCCTACACAGAGCTATCGGGGGAAAGGGAAATGTAAATGCCCTGTTCTCTCCAAAGTGTGGCTATCGATATGAAATTCTGAAAGAATAGTTTTAGAAGCTGACTCACATTACCATTTTTCTAATAGAGCAATACAGTGACAGACCTGTCTCCAAAGTCAGTTGGAGGCACTGCTTTTCATCTTATTGGCTCAAGTGCTTCAACCAGAAGAAGATAAAGGTGAGAAGGCCATTCATAGATAATTACACATTTCTGTTCCTAACCTAGGGCAAACGTAAATAAGTTAAGGCAAAAAAACGAATAGAAAATGATGGTTGAAGCTTTCATACTGTTATTACAAACATTTGGAAACATCTGCTGCTCCTTCAACTAATCTATTCTTCCTTGGTAATTAAAAAAAAAAAAGTTTTATCTATGGAATGTTTGTTGAACTTTCCTATCAACACCGAGACTGGAAACCAAAAGTACAGTCTAAACACATTGTGTTCAATAACCTTAAGAGCCATTTTTTGGGGGGTGGGCAAATGGGTTCGGGGGTGGTGGGAAGAAAATACTATTACACTGGGGGTCTGAGGAGAAACGGTAACAAAGTGCAGTGTACAGGAAAGTTTTGTTATTAAAATTGTGTATACTGTAAAAAGCGAATGTCTTTTTTTTTTTTAGCTTTTCCTTGGTAACTTATCAATTTTGACATGTGAAACCTAAAAAACCATTTGTGACAGATATAGAAACCTGAAATGAACAGTTGTCTTATACTATGTTCTCTACAATGCCAAATGTACCAGTTGAAAAGGGGGCAGCTAATCATCACTTGTCTTCATTCAGAAACAGGCAAAACTAGGCTAAGAAAAAAGTAAAGGTAAGTGGGGGAGGGGGCGCAGGGAAGGGGTTGGCTAAAAAGCCACCATACCAATAAACAACAGTCACGCAATAAGAAGCTGCTCTGTCACAAGCCTCAGCAAGTGGACAAACAGCTGTCCTAGGGGTTCACAGGGCCTAAGGTTGGCAACCACACCCCAACCTCCCTAACAGTATAAACTGCTACCACAGCCTGGGGTGCTTCCAGAAGGCACTCAATTGCCTATCCCCAGCCAACAGCAACCTGGCATCTACCTCAGGGACCCACTGGGGGACATCCCAGCAGCACCTTGCACACCACTCCTAAGAGGGACGGCCACAGGTGCTCACCATGCTGGGATCTCCAGGATCCTTATATGACCTCCTCTACCCCAGATGCCAGCTCACTAAGGAAGGAGAGGGGAAAAGAAGGCAAGGTGTTTGACTATTACTCCTCAGTTGGCATAGGTAGACATCCCCAGGACAGAATGCTATGCCTGGGCAGCAGTGGGGCAGAAGCTGCCCTGGCCTTGAGGAGCTGATTGCCAGGAATCTGCCATGCTTGCCAGGATGGACTTACTGCCTCTTCAGGCCCAGAGCACTGCAGCAGGACCAGATAGGTGGGAAGAAATAAGGCTACCCTTTTCCTAACCCCCAGGGACAATGGGATCGGAGAAGCTAAGAGAGCTCTTACACCAAAAATCTCTGCAGTGACTAGGGCAGAGGCAGGCAGCACAGCACAAAATTTTACTGTCAAACTCATCCAATATGCACTAGAGGGCATAGGTGATGGTAGTTTCAAACTGCACAAAGGAACGAATTCCTATAGTTTACGGAGTTAAAAGCAGAGCTTATTAACATAATTTTCGTACATTTTAACCTTGAAAATCCCATGTAAAGCTACATCTGATTTTTTTTATCAGTTATTTTAATTAGTTTTGCCTGTATGCCACAGCATTCTCAGGTTCCCACTCAAATTTATAATAGATTTCTTCAAGGTCTGTTAAAAGAGATTTTTTTTTTCTTTCTTTAAATATATCTAACCAGCTGGGTACTCAAGTCTCCCTTAGAGAGACAAAATGTACTACAAATTGTCTTTCACCAAGAGAGAAGGGAAAAAGAGGTGAAAATCGCAGCAATTCCAAACATCTCTCTTTAGTTGTTCCTCCACGCTAGCCAATGTGTTGGGACACTTCTTTCATCTGATAAAGGAAGCACATTAGTGTGGGGGTGGTGGACACTTAAGTGCAAAAGTATGTGAATTATTTATAAAATAGAGCCAACTATAGGAACAGTAAACAAATCAGACAGTATCTCCAAGGAGATTTTAGAGAACAGGCAGACATGTTTTTCATGTCAACCCTTGAAAAAGCTCCGGGTAAGGAACCTACACATGCTCTGTCGTGATCTAATCTTCCTGACCCACGGCTGGAATCTATAAAGTGGGCAAGAATGAACATGCACCTACTTAGAAGAGCAGTTCAAGTTTCCTCATCACATTCCTGGGACCCAAACTATAATGCTTCATCACATAAGGGACACTCAGTAAATACCTACTCTCTTACATTACAAATCTAGACTAGGAGTACAATTTAAAATTTACAAATCTTCCATTACGTCGTGAACAAAGAGAAGCACATTTCATGCATTATCTCTAGTTGTGCTGGTGATGATCATAAATGTGCTTCTTGGGTAGTAATCTATACAGCGGTAAACTAATTTGTACTAAGAAAGAACACATTTAAAAAGATAAAGCATTCACTATCTGAATAACTGTCAGAAATTTAACTGTCTCTTTAAAATTCAAAGCTCATTCTTCACGCCATTAGAAAATCCACCTATTATTTTAACAGGGACAAATAGCACGGTGATTAAGGGTCTGCTCCACACTTAGGCTTGGGACCCCGGATAAGTCCTTCAACCCCACTGTGCCTTGGGCCTCTCATTCCTAACATGGAATTAACAGCAGTAACAATCCTAGGGGCACTTAATACATGTAAAGTCCTGACAACAGGCTGGCCCCCAGTAAATGTTCAAAAATGTTTACTATTTTTATTTTTTATTTATTCATTTATTTATTTATTTATTTTTAGCGGAGCCATCCTGCCAACCTCTGTTGGCAGCTCAGCTCGGGCTGTGAATCGAACTGGTGATCCTGTTGCTCAGAGCAACTCTTGAGTGCGCTCTTAACCGACTGAGGCACTCGGCCGGCCCTAATGTTTGCTATTTTTAATAGCAATATGTGGAGAACTATTGGGTTGTCGGAAAAGTCATAACGTATTTTTTCTGTTTTTCATTGCAAAAATGTGCCATGACTTTTCTGACAACCCAATTGATGTGACAGATCCATCAAGTAGAGAATATAATCACATTTAAGTCATGTTAGACCTCTCTGCTGCTCCCTGCAGCTCTCTACTTTCTAGACTTAGTCCCTTCACTGAGTTAATGTATAATCTACAAAATGAAGATTGATAATTAGTGAGAGCCAACAGCCTGGATACACTTTTTGTATTTAGTATAGATATAAAACTGACCACATTATCTCATAGTCCAGTAATCTGCTTTATAGAATGTATTCTATTAGACATGACATTTCTCTAGCTTGGCTTTATGAATCAAGGCTAAATTTCAAAATACTTAAGACTCCCTAATTCCAAAATTCCTTCTGGGTAGTCATTTAAAATCAAGTAATGTCTCTTTTCCTTGTTCTATAAAATTATACAGGACAACACATGCTATCCATTACCATAAACGAATACTGTTTTTCAAAAGAAATGAATAATCTCACTGATATCTCAGCTTCTAACAATTTTATTTTAGGACAAAATACATGACTGAGAATTAAGAATCACTATGATGTTCAGGTTTTTTTGCTTAGAAAAAATATACTTCAAGTCTACCACATCTAATTTAGGAAGCAGCCCATCCAATTATGACAGATTTGGTTCCTAGGCAGATTTGCCAGAATTATTGAGGCTATAAGTAAGGGAAGTACGAGAATTTAGAAACACAAAGCTAACCCGTCAGTGCACACAGGAGAGTATGTTTTGTGACTGCTGAACAATGAACCTCCATTATTACCAGAATTTCTATAAAGTATAAAGCTTGCTCAGAATTAACCTCTCTGAATGAATATACACATTTAGCTTATCAGAAGCTGCACAACATATGGCACCAATTTTTCAAATTAAGAACTTCTTTCTTGGCATTGTCTTTCCAAGATCATGATCCAGTTTATCCAACAGGAAATTCACTATCTCCTCCTTCACCCACAACTTTTCTCCACTTTCTCACATCTTTTGACCCTGGGCTTGCTCTCTTTCCTAATTTACCTGCACACAAACAAGCTTTACACATACTTGCCTCTCCTCGTGGCACCCCAAATTCCAAGGATTGACCACCTTATTGACAAAAAAAACCATTCAGTTGCAGTATATCCACTGCACCCACCTTCTAAGAAATACCTATAATTTAAAAAAATATTCCTCAACTCCATAAAACTAAGTGCCAATAGAAGCTGCAAACTGATCCACAAATTTAGGAAGTACTATGAGAAAACACAACCGCTCATCTGCATTGTCTTCTCATTCTACCCTCCCCTTTGTATAGATTCAAGAATCAAATACTGTATATTCACCTGCTTTACTTTCAAAAGACCAGGAATACCAGCCATTTAAAAACAATGCCCTTTTGCTTTTAATAATCAGCACTCACTCTAGCTCTCTGACCAAATAAAACCCCCAACACCCTTCACATCTTTAAAATTGCTATAAGAATAGCAATTTTATTTGGGGGTGAGGAAAGTGCCTTGGGTCATGGAGGGCATGAGTGTAGAGGAAATGGCTGTGAAAATTTCAGAAATGTCAAATTATTGGGGTAATGACAGGCAGTAATCCTTACTTCCATTGTCTATGCTTTAAAGTTTCATACCAGTTGCCAGAATTTCATAGAACTAGCCAAAAAAACACTGACCTTTCACAAGAAAGTAATGTTCTGCCATACTTTATGCTCCAAATAGAGAAAAAGACACGAGCAGGACTGCCACATGTGGCACGCACTAAGAACCATGTTCAGAATTGACCCTAACAGTGCTATGGGGTTGTCGGAAAAGTCATGACGCATTTTTGCAACACAAAACATAGAAAAAAAAATACGTCATGACTTTTCCGACAACCCAATACTTCTCTCTGATCAACCTCCCTAACTTTCCACTGAAATTCACCAGGGGCAAAAATGGCAGTGAGAAAGGAGAAAGAATCTACTACCCGCATGTAGGCATCTGGGGCAGGACTGCTCACCACATCCACCTCTTTTCTCCTGACAATCCTTTCAGGCCAGTGTGTGCAAAACTGCTCTCTGACACTTATCATCTTCCAGCAACTAGAGTCCATTTTGTTGTTGTGTTAAGACTGCCAGTCTAAGATTTATTTATCTATTACTCTACATGAAAACCTAACAGTAGGAATTTTCTGCCTTTTGATGCAGCATTCCTGAAGTGTCAAAACACATTACTGTGCATAAGCGATAACATCATCTAGACACCCAATTTGTGCTTGCTTAGAATTAGATGTGAGATGAATTAAATAGAATATGAAGAACTGGACAAACTATAAAAGGGTTTACCTAAAGTCTAGTTGACATTCCCACAAAATATATCACCATAAATTATTTTAAAAATTATTAAACAAATATATTTCTGTTAAAAACACAAATCTACTAGCTTCCCAAAACAATAATCGGTATTTTAAAGATCTCCCCTTTTAAGTATTTTATGTTACATTTTAAACACACACACACACACACACACACACACACACACACACACACACACACACACACACACACACACACACTGGGAGGGGGGAGGGGAAGAGGCCACTCTGGGGATTAGGTAAAACCTATGAAAGGCTAGACTCTTTATTCTGATGTTATTAACTAGCATTTAAACTAACTGAATTCTAAGACCTGCTATCAACTGAGATTAAGCACAGTACAGATGGCACAGATTTAGAAGGGGAGGGATGGGAAAGCTTCTGTTTTTGACATGTTCAAGTTGAAATATTTGTTAGCCATTCAGATAGAGATGACAATTCCAGGGTAAAGATCTAGGCCAGAAATATAAATTTTGATGTCATCAACAGTGAGTAGAGGTAAAGTCACAAGAATGAATGAGATCACCAAGGGATTGAGGGTAGATGGAGAAGAAACCCACAGAACCACACTTTTCTACAGCAGTCTGAGGAATCTTTTAACAGTATCTATCAAATGGCAGTCAACAAAAAAGGATGGGTTTCAAGGGCTGCATCCCCTCAACATCAAAGCCACCTGGGCAAAGCATGTTCTATTGGAAAACTAATGAGAATAGGTCAACTTAATTCATGGAAATAATCTGAAACATTACATATCAAAGGAATTGTTACCTTTGTGTTACCTGTTAACTAAGTGGCTGCACACACACTGCTTTAGAAGTGAGGATGACCATAAATCCATCATCCATCACACCTCTGAGTATGGTCTCCATGTCAAGTAGGTGCTAGAGATGGCCCTGCCCTCTATGAGGTCAATAAATTCCAGAATCAATGAGAGATCATGGGACAATCAGAAAAGCAGGTTTTAATTGGGGGCGGGGGAGAGAGAATATACAGCTCATGTACTTGAACTACAAGACTGCCAAATATTAAATAAAAAGATAACCATATAATTGTCTCTATCTTGATAGAGATTTGGATTACAAAGTGTATGCATATATTAAAACTCATCAAATAATACAGTTAAAATTTGTACATTTCACTGTGTATAAAATTTATCATTAAAAAGTTGAACTCTAGTTAATGACATGCATGCTGCAATGTGTAGAGGTGTAGTATTCAGGTGTCTGCAACCGACCTTGAAATGCATCAAAACAATAACATGAATTCAGGGATGGATAAACGTGATAAATATAACAAAACGTTAATCATAGAATCTAGGAAATGGATGTGTATGTGTATGTGTGTGTGTGTGTGTGTGTGTGTGTGTGTGTGTGTGTATGCGCTCACTGTACAATTCTTTCAGCTCTGTATGAAACTTTTCATAATAAAATGTTGGGAGGAAAGGAAAAAACATAATTACAATTGTAATTTATGGTATTGGCAATCTAAGACACTATTCCTCTCAACCAGACCTACAGTTTTACATGGTGGTTAAGAACTTGGACTCTGGAGCCAGACCAGGTTCAATGTGTAGCATCTCCACTTGCTACCTGTGTGACCCCAGACAGGTAATTTAACCTCTATGCCTGAGCAGTAAAAACTCATGCTCTGAAGATTAAATGAATATATATAAAGCACTGACAATTCCTGGCACTTAGTAAGTGCTCCAGTGTGAGCTGCTGCTGCTGCTTCTTCTTCTTCTTATTATTATTATTATCATCATCATCAGTACTACTACTACTAAATATTTTTTAATAATTCAGCAAGTACTACTTTAACTTACACTATATAAGATGTTATGGTGATCGGCCCTTCCCCTCAGGAGTTTATAATTTAATTGGAGATAAGACTTACAATATTCATTAAATAACTAAAAAAGAGAGAATAAGCCCCAAAATGTGAATTGGATGGTTCCACTTACATTATTGATATTCAGAGAACAGCGAGGGCACTGAAGCATGCAGTGGAGAAATGAACCCTAATTTTGCTGTACGAAAGTACCAGCAGGATTTCAACATAGTTGGGTACAGGGGTAGCCAGAGCCACTAATCTGACAGATGATACCCATAAGTGCAGCTACTCACGGCTTGGCCAGGGTAGGGCCATATGCCAATGGGCCTCTGGGACCAGGAAAGGTGCTTAGATTTAACATGGTCAACAAGAACAGCCACTCCAGATTTCTGGAGATGGCTGGGATGTGATGATCAAAGCAGTGATTTAGAAAAATGTAATCTGGCAATTTTTCTTGTTTTGCTGAGAAAAACAAAACCCATAACTTCAACTATCAGAAAAGGGCCGCTAAGGCAGATGGATGAGGGAAAGAGATTTATTTACAGGACAGACAAAGGATAAGAACCAATGGTCAGTTGAGATAGAATACATGACTCTCTCTGAGAGTTTTGCTCAAGAGAAATGGGCAGCAGGCTAGGGCATAAGGAGAAAAGGAAGAAGTAAGAAATCATTCACTTACCTGGATGTACTAAATAAAGAGAGCTTCCAAGCTCCCATGTTAAATTTCAAGTTTTCACTATTAATCTCTGACCTAAAACTATTTTCTGAAAAGATACATAGGTTCTCCATGCTTCCAGAGTAACAGCTTTCCAGGTGTCAATAAGGAGTTCCTCTCATGAATTAGACACAAAAAAGGCAGAATCAGTTTCTGCTTTGTAAAGTATGGAGCAAAGTTCTTACTTGGGTTCCATTCACTATAATAAATTCTATCTCTCTTTCCAATTTTAATTACATACTCTTAAAATTTTTGCAAGGCCAGGGAGGGTGGTCAAAAACCATTTAAAAGTTTTAAACTTTTAGGACAATAATTTCTGACTTCCTAATGTGGTACAAATATTAAACAAATGCAGGAGCACAGTGTAGTGACAACCTGTTAATTTTCCTCCCTCACATACTACAAAAGAATCTTATTATAAGGTTTAATTTGTTACTTTCATATATAAGACATTCGTTAATGGCTTCACTGTTAGAAACCTCAGTGGAACTACTGTTTTTGTTAAAAAACTATGTGGCATGGCTGCCAATACAATTTTAATAAAAGACCCAAACCATTATCTGCCTCCCATCTTAATAACAGAAACTGAAGATGAAAAATGACATCTTAAGGGTTACACTTCACAATAGCAACAAGTTTCAGAATTTCACAATCCCTTCATTTCCTACCTGAATTTAACTCTATCATGTCTTTAGTTTCCTCGTCATAATCAAAAACTTTTTTCTTTACAAAGACTTGCAGAAATCCTCATAATTATAAGAGCTCGTCAATAAGAACACATTTCTTTTCTTTCCACATTTTCATTACAATCAAGGCTAATAAATTTCTCCACTTAGACAAACCACAAAAATTGTCAGATGGGGCCGGCCAAGTGGAACGATGATTAAGAGCTGGCTTGGGACGCCAGAGGGACCCGGTTCGGATCCCACATATGAGGGCCAGTGACACTGCCCTCCACAGCTAAGATGCTGAACAACAGCTCAACCTGGAGCTGGGCTGCCGTGAGTTGCCGGAGACAGCGTAGGCTGCAGCCCCTGTGGCAGTGGGTTGTCATGGGCTACTGTGTGTAGCCAGCAGCCGCAGTGAGCGGCCGTCCAGAGGCCGGCAACTGATCTGCCTCGCCTGGGAAGAGCGCAATGATGGTGCCAACTTGGGCCAGTGAAGCAACGTCCTCCACAACTAGACTGAAGAACAAAACGACAGCAACTTATCTGTTCCCCTTCCCCCAATTCCCCAGCACTGTTCCCATCCCAATTCCCCAATAAAAAAAAAAAATTGTCAGATGTCCAGACTTAAAAATTCTATATTAATTTTTATTTAACCAAAGTAGGGGAAAACCCAAATGGGGAGAACCTACCAGAAATCAACTCTTCTTGCTTTTTCCAGCTCTTTTTACAAGAAGAAAAGGGACATGCACTTTCCCCTCTACTAAGAGAGTGACAGAATAGAGACTTTGTCTCACCCACCAAACATGTATGGAAGTGTGGATTTCCCACACAGTTCCAGGCACGTCTACAATAAGAACCACTAGTAAAATATTCTAAGCTTTAAAGAAAAAAAGACAAAAAAACAAGGTGCAAATTTTTAGCAAAAAGGCAAAAAAAGTTTTACCCAGTATATATTGGATTTTCTGTCATTGCTATTAAAGGGCTTCTACAGATAAATCTGCAATTTCCTGCACCCACAATAATATTTATACACAGGAACTATAAAAGCTGGCTTGTACTTGCTGTTTTTATTTGATTAGAAAAAGAACCTCTCACACTTGAATATGTGTGGAGTCACATTCAATGCTTGCATTCACAAACTTGTATAGCCATGCATAAACTGCAGATATCCACACAAATTTTGCAGATGTGGGTAGAAATAAAAACAAAATAAATATTCTTAAAACTACTTATGAGTATAGAAATCCTGCAGATGTGATGTCAATGAGAGCTGTGAAAAAAAGGTATATCATAGAATGCTACAGGAGAAAGGCTCTGAAACCCTTCACTAAACCAGCTCCACGACTAGGCTTCTTTCTCCACCCACGTCAAATAAATTTTGATCCTCAACAATTAAAATGGCCTGTTTGAAAAGAATTTTTTAAAAACCTAAAATCTCAAAATCAGGCAATTAATTACTACCTTATTAAACCATGTAATTCTTGCAAAGGAATTTGTGTTTGGCACATGCCATAAATTTATATGAAAACTTCATTTGGAACGTGGAAATTCTTTCCTAGAGCCACTGAGTTTAACAGTCTTTTCTATTTTTTTGGTATTATTTTTGCATGTGCTACACACACACACACACACACACACACACACACACACACACAGCTAAAGCATATTGCTTTTGAAAATTTTTGTTCAATTCTTAAGGAAGAACTAGGAAGTATCCCTTTGTTGTAAAGATGTGTTATACAGGTATGGAGGAATTAAGATTTGCCTTCTAAAGAGTAACCAATTAATGAAGGCTTTTAAAACACATACGGTCACTATTACTGTCAGAAATCCCTGACTTAATAAAACTAATTGAGCACGTAGTGAATGTAGGAAATGTTCTATCATTCACCTATAAGCATTTCTAAGGTCAAAAAAGAAAAGTAAAATCTGTTAAGTGTTGAAACACCACTAAATTTAGACCAATTCCTCAATTTAATCTAAAGCAAATATTTGCTAGTGTGACTTAGCATGTGACAAAGCAGTATTTCAATTCAGTAGGAAAAGAAGATGGTTTATTAATAAACAGTATAGACATAAGTCACTATTCAATTGGAAGAAATATTAAGTTGTAGCACTTATTTCACACCAGGCAGATGAAAGATTTTGATGGATCTGTATTGTGCAAATTTAGCTAATCAAACTATTTCCCAAAATTCCCTTCCCTGCATAGTTAGCCTGGGCCACATGAGACATCCTTGTGTGAGATCTAGAAGTTGGAAATGAAGCAGCAACCATCTTTTTTTACCCTGGGAAGATAGATACAGGTACAAGGTGCTATTGCTGCAAGGTCACACATGTTGCTATTTGGTGCTGGGTCACTTTGTTACCATGGGGCAGCAACCAAGATCACAATTCCTACAGGATTTTCTCCTTCAGCCTTTCTGACTTCCGGGTCAGGTGCATATTTAAACCTTTGATAAAGGGAGTCATCTTCTTCTTCAGGAAACCTCTATCATCAAGTCAGAGGCTTGGATGTAGCAAGAGGCAAATACGAGTTCCCAGCTGCCCTTCTGGCCTCCAGCTCATGTTCCAGAATAACCCTGCTTCACGTGCAGCATCTTCCCTTACTGACTGCAAGCCCTGCTCACTTCTGGCTCCAGCACCAGATACAAAAGCAACAGCCTCACATAAACTGTTTAATCTGTTCCCAGGATTGCATTTCAAATCCCTATAATAAATCCCTTGTATAGCTTTCATAAGTGCTCTGCTTCTGTGATTGAACCCTGAGTGACACAAAGATGTGTAAGTAATCTAAGGTGGGGACGGCATTTTTACCCCAAACAGGAAATGCCCTACTCATAAAACAAAAGATAAACACACATTCATGAAAATAAAAACAAAACTTTGATACGGTGAAGAGAAAAAGTCATATGCAATGTCAAAGGACAAATAACAGACTTAGAAAAAATACATGCAATGCAGATGGTAGATATTAGGTTAATAGCTATAATATACAACGAGCTCCAGCAGAAATAAAAAGATAACACAAGCCATTAGAAAAATGGACATAGGTATGAATAGGCAATTCACAGAAGAGCAAACCCAATGACCAGACAAGTATCTAAAAACATTATATGAATTCAAAAGTGGTCAGGGAAATGCAAATTAAAGTGTCAATATTAATGAGCTATTACTTCATACCCACCAGGTTAGAAAAATTAAAACAAATAACACCTACTGCTAGGATATGAAGAAAAGGCTATTTTCTTACTGGAGGTAGAACTGCAACTGGTTTAGACTGTTTTGAAAAATAATCTACCAACTGCCATTCAATAAAAATATGTATGTACCATTCAACCCTGCAATTCCATGGATATAAAATCCAAAATCTATCTCATAAAGTTAAAGCACAAACACAAGGCACTGATGCTGTCAGGAAGAGGGGAGTCGTCAAATACTTGATAGTATTGTATATCCACATCATGAAATATTCCTCAGCAATTAAAAGATTAGAGGTAAATCAGGAGACTTGAAAGGATTTTAATGAGCTATAAGATGTAGGTTTGTAAGAAGAACCCCACTTTGATCAAGAAAATACCTGCAGAAAAAAAAATCTATGGGTGGGAAGGAGACAGGTGATATCATATAAGCAGAGAAGAGTATGGAGGCGTTCATACCAGATTGCAAACACTGGTTCTTCGGGAAAGGAAGATGTCGGATGGGGGAGAGATATGAGTGGAAAGAGAGGGGAAAGGGGGAAATAAGAAGGCCCAGCGTGGGTATATAGATCCCATTTATGGAAAAGCTCTGTGTGTGTGTGTGTGTGTGTGTGTGTGTGTGTTGTGTATAAATTTTAAAAGAGGATTATTTTTGCCTTTATATATTTTGGTGTCACATAGTTGCACATGTTACAAGTGAAGCCTAATTTCTTATAATTATAATATTTAAAAAGGCAATACAGGTTCTAAGAAGGAAATATAATTGAACAACAGTGGTTATCGGTTGTACTGGAAATTAGAAAGGAAATGACATTCATGTAAAAAGAAAAAAAGGCAGAAAATGGAAGAAGAAGAGGTTGGAATCACTGTCCTGGAAAACTGCCCAAGAAAGAGGTGAAACAAAGTACCTCCCTGAGCTGGGCCTGTCTGTCTGTCTCTGTCTGTCTCTGTCTCTGTCTCTGTCTCCCTCTCTCCCTCCCTCACCCCCTCCCCTTAAAAGGTTAATGCCAGCCCTGGAAGAGGCCTCCAGAATCTGGCTCCAGCACTACTGATTGGGGAGCACCCATGTTAACCAGATGTACACATACTGAGTTATCTCCCCTGCTTATAGGCAGAAATCATTCGTCCCCACAATTTCACCATCATAGCCCAACTTTGCCCACAGGCAATAGATCACCTCCCATGATGATCAGTTGCCATGATCAACTGGACAACCTCCAGAGGATTTGAGGCTAAGGGCCTCAGAAGCCCTGAGGTCAGAGATCAGGCACAATAATTCCCACAAGAAAGGAAGAAAGGCTCAGGGAGACAGGAGCCCAGAAGGCAATGTGGGTTCTCCTCTCCTGATAATTATCTATGACATGCACTAGACAGAATATTTTGTGAAATTATCCTGAGCCTGAACTTCCCCAGCATGTATCACTGGTAACATTGCATGTTTTCTACTGGCACAAAGAAAAGAGTACTTTTTGTTTATTTATTTATTGAATAGTCTTTTTTTCCTAGAGCATACAATGACCGTTTTTACTTTGGCTTTAGGTAATGCTCAATAGCCCCTAAACTGAATGTAAAAACTTTTTGTACATGGCTAAGGGTAAAGGTCTAATATTAGAAAGCAGAAACTAAATCACCAAAAAAAAATAATAATAATTTATTATGATTTGTTGGGGTGTTCTTAAAAATTTTTATAGTAGTAATTGGTAAATTTTAAATCTGTAGAGGTACTGCCTATGGGGGCTCCAAAACCAGAAAGCATCACTCAAAATTAAGAAAGAATAAATGAAGGTTTTCTGGACAAGAGCCAGAGTCAGGAGTTAAAGACCATAAGAACTGTCAAGTATGCAAAAGTGAAAGACGATAGTGAAATGATAAAATCTTCTAGGTTATTACAGTGAATGAAGACTGCTTTAAACCATATGTGATGAAAAAGATAATAAATTATGAAGTGTAGAGAGATCTGACTCTGTGGAATGAACATTGCAAAGAATACAGTAAATATCTATTGGCTATGTGGATAATACAGTACGATGTGCTGTCATTAATAGTAATTATTTGTTAAATAGAAGTAACCTCAATGTTACACAGAACAGTCAATAATAGAGCACCTAACCTAAGGCTACTCAGTCTGATTTGGTTGAGAAGCAATTCAGACATGAAACAAGACACAGTGATTACATTCCAGATATGTGAAGGCTTCGCAGCAATAAGGGACTGCCACAGCTAATGCCACAGTAGAGAGAACAGGAACAGAGCTCTGAGATTAAATACCTAAGAAAGAAGCAGGAAAACAAAGACAGGAAACAGCTTTCTTAGAAGTAAAAAAAGAGAATGCAGCAGGTTTTCTCCCAAAAGATGGGGGTGTGCAATGATATTCAGCGGCCCTAAGAGTAAAGTATACATAATATTTAGAAAAACATTTTTAAAAGGAAAAAACAAAATAAGCAGAAGTCAGCAAATTATCATAGTAAAGCCTATTTTACAATCAAGTAATATAACTCTCAATACAGACAGACATGTAATCTTTACCGTGTGTGTGAGAATTCTTTACTGTATCTACATAAAATATTTCTGGAAGGAGCCATAATAAACTGTAAGGAGAGAAGCTGGATGGCTAGAGAATAGGAATGAGAAGGAACTTTATATACGCTCACTATATACTCTTTTATATCCTTTTAATTTTGAACTATATAAATATATTACCTATTTTAAGAATTAAAAAAACAAACAATTTTTTATTAGATATTAAGAAATAATGCAGCCATAAGGATCTCAGCTCAACAACAGAGACCTACATTTTTCAAAACAAACCTATGAGAGCCAGCAAATGAAATGCATTCCTATTACTCTTAGCTTTAGTATCATTTCTGAAGCAACTAACCATTAATCCAATGAGCAAGTTCGCAGGTAACATCTGAAGGCAGCTGTTCATATCTCCTAGGTGAAGAATGATGATGCCAGCCAGCCCACGTGCCTCACTTCTAAGTCGGCCTGGCTTAACTATAAAGATTTTTCCTAATAAGATTTTTCTCTTCAGACATTTTAGAGCTCTAAAGAGAAAGACTGTTAACAGAAAGGGAAAGAAACCTTCTAGAACTCACACTGTCTATTCCAGTGTCTTTTTATACTACATTGGCAATGCCTAAACTTACGGTTTTTGGTTATTTAACCAGTTCTAGGGTATGTAAACTCAAACAATTAGCTAGTAGGTTTATTAATAAGACCAGAAAAAGTCTTACTCATAAACACCATTTTCCTCTAGTGCTAGAAAGATGTTTTAATAAACTAAGAGAGGAAATATAAATACAACTTGTAGAAAATGAATGAGAAAAGAAACTATATGGACAGTTATAGTATTCAAATAAAAAATCTATTTCAAATGCAATCACCAAATAAAACCAAAATGGGTGGAAAAGAATAATGAAGAGATTTTATACAGAGATGCCTATACAAAACTCAATTCAGAAAATGAACACTGACGATCAGGGCCTCCCTTCCCCATGCCAGATAACTGAGCATTAGCCATAAAAAAATATGCTAGGCCCAAGCAAAATGTACATTTTAATAGTAAAGAGAACATATTATGAATCTGGGAATAAGGCCACCAACTTCAAGCAAGACTGTTAAAGACAAATGGAGAGCAATAAAATAACCTCTGCAACAGTTGACAGGCATACACTTGCTAAAAATTAATATAGTCTCTAGACATTATTACCAGAATGCACATAAAAAGGGGAAAATTCTCCATATGTATCTGACCATTGCTGAAAGAAGGGAGGTAAGGGGAGGGAGGGAGGGAATTAAGCTCTTTCACTCTGTAGAATGAGAAATGCAATTACTCTAAGAAATCACTGGAAAGCAGAACAGCTTAAAATATAGAACTTTAAAATAAGAGAACTTTAAAGTCTGAAACCACTCAAAATACTAAAAAGTATCAATGATGGTAGTAGTAACACTGGCAGTAGTACTAACAGCAGAGGCTGTTTACACCCTCCCAACCATGCTGCGTGCTTACCACACACTATCATCATCCTCAACCCAGTGCTGAGGAAACTGAGGCTTCGGGGAATTGAGGTAGCTCTTCACGCTTAGCGCAGTTAGAACAGTGTCACTCCACAGAAAATCCCTTTGATGAGAAATTAATCTTAGTGGCAACAATCTGTACATATTAGTAAACATGTAATTTAAACATCTCTGGAGGGAAAGCAAAGCTTCAAATTAAGTAGATTCTACCACCCCAGAAGCAGGACCACTAAATCCCAGCTAAGCAAAGGGAATTTTAAAGGTACAGACGAGCCTGTATTTATATCCCCAGAAACGTAGGTAACCGTAACTACCTCCACTAACCTCACAACTAATGAGAGACATACTAGCCTTCACAATCTCTGTCATTTTCAGCTTCTACCTTCTACTCCTCAATCTCAGATAAAGAAACACACACTTCAATAGCACCAAGCTCTAAGCAGCAGCAATACAACTAGGAGCTGCCCAAATACTTCCTTTCTATAATTCACTGAAGATTTACTTGGGGCAGCAAAGTAAATGTTCCATCTCCGAGGATATCAATTTAGAGAGACTGCCTCCCCAAAATAGGCTTCACAAGCACCTGCCCACACTGATCTGAGAGTAACTGTCTACCAAAACACATCTTTCTTACTTCCTGCCATTCTGCTTGAAATTCTACCATCAGGCTTTTCTTTGAGAATTTTCTTTAAAAGAAACAAAAAAGAATGCAAATACCACCAAATAAAGCAACAGTAAAAAGTGGGGAAAAGGAATAATAAGACTTTTTCAACTGACACTTTGACTAAGAAATTCTGACAGCTAAAAAGAATGTTTTCAGCTTTCCCCCTATTTGCAGGAAAAACTTAAAGAAAATTTTTCAGAAATTCCTCCTCTCACATGAGTTTATTTTTGGTGCCTGCTACAGTTTGGTCTGGTAGCAAGCAAGCTCCAGCAGAGAAAAGGAACTAACAGGGCCGGACGAGTGGCATGTTGATTAAGAGCTGGCTTGGGACTCCAGAGGGCCCCGGTTCGGATCCCACATATGAGGGCCAGTGACACTGCCCTCCACAGCTAAGATGCTGAACAACAGCTCA
>NW_017731361.1:1674023-1676733 GCF_001890085.2 Hipposideros armiger | reverse complement strand
CAACTTGGGCCAGTGAAGCAGTGTCCTCCACAACTAGATTGAAGAACAAAACGACAGCAACTTGTCTGTTCCCCTTCCCCTAATTCCCCAGTACTGTTCCCATCCCCCCAATTACCCAATAAAAAAAAAAATCTTAAAAAAAAAAAAGATATACAATTTATTAAGATACAATTCATATACAGGTCACCCAGTAAAGTGTACAATTCAATGTTTTGTTTTGTTTAGTATATTCACAGGTATGGGGAACCATTACCATTAGAACATTTCCATCATCCCCCCAAAAAAAAGCTCAGTACCCTTTAGACATCACATCCTTGCATGTGACTATTTAAGTGCTGAATTTTAAATATCCAGGACATGGTGAACACACTTGATTATAAGTTTAAAAGCTCTAAATTTGTTGTCCTTTTCTTAAACGTAATCTTTAGTATTCAGCCTAAATTTCCTTATACCCCCAATATCACATATTTAACTATTCTTTCAAGAGACCCTTTGGATAACTCCTGTTTGTGAAAAAGGGTACCAAGGCAATTAATATTCTAAAGTACACATAGGAATGTACCATTTTTTAGCACCTACCAATAATTAAACAAAAATACATAAAAACAAAGCTCATAAACACATTTATAAATGTTTCTATCCAATACCATGTACATGACAAATAACTACCCTATTTCTATGGCATCTGCCTTTTGGGGTTTAGAAAAGTAGAAACAGGCTCCACATCCCTCCCACTGTGCCGAACTTAACAGGACCTTAAAGAATGTTAGACACTCTCTTCCTCCACCCACATTAAATATACACCCCCTAAAACTGTTGATTCACCGGATCCTCAGCTGCCAAAGAAAGCAGACTAGCTTAGTGTTTGACATTTCCTTTTGGCAGTCATTAGTCCTTAATGTGTCACTGTCTAGAGGCTAACTGGAAGAGTTCCATTCGTTTCTACTTTAGCAGATCATTTTCTTGGGTCTGAAGAAATGTTATCAAAGGCTAAATCCACCCTACAAGAAAGCTGCCAATCAAAGAAGTTATAATATAAAAATAATAGTATCATCGAAACACCTCTCTCCATAAGCCCCTTATCACTAGCGTCTGAGCAGTAACTTTCTACACACAAGCAAATTAAAGGGGAAAAAGCAAACATTTCCCAAGGCCTCTGGCAACGTCAGTGAGCCACCCACCAATGGGAAAAGAGGATACTTCTAGCCAGTCTTGCTTACAAAATGATTCTTTAATGGTTCTTCATTCCCACCAAGCCTAGAGGTTTGCCATCCCCAGCACACTAATTAATTCCTAATTCTATTAGTTTCTCCCTTCGCCCACTCTTCCGTGCCAATCAATGCCAACCTTATCTTTCTGTCTTTGTATATCCTATTTAATATAGTTTTATACATGCTCCAGTGCTTTATAATAAAACAATTTCATTTATGCTTTTTTTATCTCCATTTTACCAGCATTATCTCTTCTAAGCCAGATCTCATTCTTATTTTTGCCCACAAAAACAGTACCAAAAAAGGGAAAACAGGGCCGGCCGAGTGGCGCAATGGTTAAGCACTGGCTTGGGATGCCAGAGGGCCCCGGTTCGGATCCNAAAAAAAAAAAAGGAACTAACACATAACAAGTTAACATTTCTGGGAAAACCCTGGAAAGAAGTCATTATGGTTCATCTAACCCCTTGTTTGCAGCTGTAATTTTATTTTACATATACAGATTGGAGACTTATTTTCTGCTTGTCAAGTTGTTGCTGGCTCCTATGATGGAACTGAACAAACTTCTGTGATAAAGCCTCAAGATGACTGAGAGCTGTGAAGAGGCTGCCAACTTGAGTCTACACTTCACAGAAAAGGCCAGTGGCCCCCTGGCTTCACCAGAAGTTGGTAGATGTGCAACTTAGCTGCACTGGGCAGCAGTAAACCTTCCGGAATCAGCCATGCCGGTCTGGTATGGTGGGTACACCACAGAGACCACGAAAAGCCTGTGTGACACGAACTGCACATCCCTGCTGCCGAGCTCCAATCCAAGCATTCCTCACAGGAGTAAAAAGAGCAAAAATCTATTGTAGGCAAACAAAGTAATTAGGATTGCTCAAAACAATCTACTTCACTTCCAAGCTCTGTTACATCTTTGTCACAATTTCTTCAAGTTCAAGGGGGCCAAGAATATAGCTATGAGATACTACTACTATATATTTATGAGCACCATTATTTCAACCCAAATCCAATACATTCCTCTGACCACACATACAAAAAAAATCTAAAAGACTATGTAATTAATATAAAAGCTAATTCTTTTTCATAGTTCTTAGAGTTGTATAATCAAATTCTAAGTGATTACATGCAGAATCTTCAAATAAAAAACCCAAAGTATTTAAAAGTATAGAAATTTAAGGGCCAACTATATGCATATTGTACATATCCACCAAATTTTCAGAGACAAAATAAAAATGAAAAATAGCTTGAAATAATACATGTTCTGGGTATGATTTCTAAGTTTTTGAACTATTTTTGATTAAAAATATTTTAAATTATAGTCATAATTTAAATAAAATAGCCACAGAAAATTGCAGGCCGTTAGTCCACTCAACACAAGGCCGGGAAATTAAAGAGGACAACTTTGTGCACAACGTCGGCTTTAAATGCAGCCGATGTTACTCTGATGGCAACAGCAGACACCGGCCTCGTTTCAAAATGGGGATAACATTTTTTTTTTT
>NW_017731361.1:1641452-1670188 GCF_001890085.2 Hipposideros armiger | reverse complement strand
GGAAGAACACAATGATGGTGCCAGCTTGGGCCAGTGCAGCGACATCCTCCACAACTAGACTGAAGAACAAAACAACAGCAACTTGTCTTTCCCTTCCCCCGATTCCCCAATAAAATCTTTAAAAATAAAAATAAAAATAAAAATGAGTCAGGAGGGCAATGGCTCTGGTAATATTTGAGAAATTGGACTGTAGAATGCCTAGATTATTAAACAATGACCTTTTTTGACCTTAGAAAGTACTTGCTAAGAGTTTAAGAAACTGCATCATCCAATGACTATACCAGTTACACTCCTTTTTGGAGAAACAAGAAACTCCAATCCAATCTAGTGACAATGGGGTACACAAGTGCACAATAACACAAGCACAGCTGGGCAACTGACCTTAGGAGCAGCCAAACAGGATGTCTAGGATCCTCCTCTAGCTGGCGGTACCCTTCTCCAATCTCAGATACCTGACCCATTCTTACATGTATGCTGCCTATCTAACTCACAGCTGCTGCTCACCCACAAATCCACTTCGCCATGACCCCTCACGACCCTGACTCCACTTAATGGCATAATTTCCTGATTCAGTTCCCATTCACTAACTACATCGTTTTCCCATTATTTTCCCATACAAATTCTCAGGAGAATCTAATTGGCCTGAGAGACATCATAGGCCAGCCTATGAACTAAGGCTGAGAAGGGAGCTGGATAAGATAAAACAGGGACTTCCTGAGGATGCAAGACAGACAATTAAATAACTTTTAAAAAAAGAAAAAAGTTGTCTCAACACAATTTTATGTTGCTTAAACACTAGCCCTTAAACATCTAATATACTGACACCTATTCAAATAACCATAATGATGATAAAAGATACCTTTTAAAAACTCTTTATTATGGGGTTTTCCAAATATATCCTAAAGGACTGAATATAGTAAATGAATTTCCTTATGCAACATCAAGCTTTAACAACCATCAACTTTCTGCTTTCTTATTGCATTTATCACCCTTCTGTTAGTTTTTTTACTGGAATATTTTTAAACAAATCTAAGACACTGTGTCATTTCGTGAGGGATTCTTTTCTCTTCTATGTACCATTCCCCATAAACCTATGTTTATATCTGGATGTTCAAATCTTGAGGTAAAAAAACTGCCACATGACCAAAACCTCAAATGAAAAAACATAGATTTACAGACATTCATCGTTGTAACCCGAAAATTAATGTAATTCTTGATTCAGAGTGGTTTTAAGAAAACGGTTAACTTTGCACTGGCTGGGAAACCTAGTCAAAAAGAATAGTTTGAATTAGCATCTAGAGTGTGCCAAAATGAAAGAGCTACAGACAGCAAATAAGAGCTAGCAAATGGAGTCAGTTTTTAAAAACTCTGTGACTAGAAATTTCAGTTTTAAAACTGAATTTTTTCTTGAACGCTACAAAATTTAATATTGCTTTGAAAAAGTCCAATAAATGTCTTCCTAAAGCTTTGAGTCAATTTCCTCAATTAAGAAATTTTAAGTCTAAGAAAAACTGGCTTTGAAAAGGTGAGGGGGGCAAGGGGATCCTTTATCACAACAGAAGTCATTAAATAAGGGTATGAACTACCAACTTTTAAAAACCAAACAATTTTCCCATATATGATGCTTTTATCACCAATAATACAGAACCTTAAACACAACATAAACAAATATGTTCTACTATCCAGCAACAAGAGTATTCATTATTATGAGCTTTAAAGACCATAATTGGGTATCACTGGTCAAATTTTTATGATTTTTCTTATAAAATATTTCAGGTTATCTTACATCAGGGAATAATAAGCAATGTTCATATAGACACAAGAACAAGGACAATCAAAAACATAAATCTTTTCATTCCTAGGGGATGAGTTTTGTATTTGAATCTACAAAACCAATAATTCTCCCTCAAAGCAGGGAGAAGTAACTCTGGATAAGTATGCTCTGAAGTTAAATATAAAGGACAATTAGCAAGGACATCTTGAAATAAGATGCCACACTGCATTCTATCTGGAATACAACTACAAACTACAAATTACAAAACCAAAAGTTAAAGAGTATCTGCAAATGGAATAAAACCAGACCAGGAGGATCATCATTTCAGCACATCTGAATATAATACTTGTAAGACAATTTACTGCCCAGATGTTGTTCCAGCATAAAGCATCTCAAAGGAAATATCTCCCTTACAGTATGTCTCCAAATCATGTAATTACAAAAGGTCCTAATGCCATTTTCAGAGAATGACCAAACAAAATCAGTTCTAAGCAGTCTTTGGTTCTAAATATCCAATATGCCACTTTAAAATAAATAAGCTATTTAGTGACTGTCAAAGTACTTACTTAGCAGTCATCAGATGTGAATACAGATTCAACCCAAAATAAACAGAAAGAATAAGGACATTCACTCAGAGAAGAAAAACATCACATTCCACCCTTCTATTTTTATATTATGACTAAGAAATATGAAAACTAAAGTAACTTTCAAGAGAGCAGGCCAGAAATCAGAAAAGAGGAAATTTCCTGGCAGACAGGGTTATACCTGTCTCTGGCAAGGAAAGTTTAGAAACTCAATAAGTTTTCATGAACTACCTTAAGACCTCTAAAATACCTAATTTAAAAAATAGCATTTTAAGGCCGGCCAAGTTGTGCATTGGTTAAGAGCTGGCTTGGGACGCCAGTTGTGAGCAGCAGGGCCTCGGTTTGGATCCCACATGAGGGCCAGTGACACTGCCCTCTACAGCTAAGATGCTGAACAACAGCTCGACCTGGAGCTGGGCTGCCATGAGTTGCCAGCGACAGCGTGGGCTGCAGCCCCTGCTGCAGTAGGCTGCCATAAGCTACCGTGTGTGGCTGGCAGTCAGCGTGAGCGGCTGGCAGCCAGCGTGAGCTGCCAAGAGCCGCTGTGAGTGGCCGTCCAGAGGCCAGCGACCGATCTGCCTCACCTAGGAAGAGCGCAATGATAATACCAACATGGGCCAGTGAAGCGACATCCTCCATAACTAGACTGAAGAACAACTTGTCTGTTCCCTAACCCCAATTCCCCAATAAAATCTTTAAAAATAATAATAATAATAGTAATAATATTTTAAAGATCAAGGAGCATAAAACTATTTGGGCAGAAAGTTATGATTGATAAGGTTTTACTTTCACATGTTTGTCACATTAGAGCATTCTAAGATAACATAAACAGTCTCTGGAAACATCTAGTTTGCTACATTTAAACAATTACAATAATTTAAATAAATCAATTTTTTATCAACACATGACAACCTTGCCAAAAGTAAAGCCTACTCCTTAGGCCAAAAGAATAAATGAGGAAGAAAGAACTGCATATTTCTTAAAATAATACCAACTTGCACATGTATAGCATATGATAGTTTTATGCTCACATCACACATATGGTATCTCCTTTGCTCCAAATGAGGAGGAAAAAAGACCCTTCTTGTCATCTGTGATTAGATACTTGAACTACAAGATCATCGCTTCTGGTATACAACAATTTCTGTCAAATAAAAACATCACGATGTGTCCTCATCCCCCTATTCACCAGATCTTGCACTGTGAGACTTCTGGCTCTTCCCCAGAGTCAAAATGATTCAGGACATCGAGGCAGCCACAACAGCACAACTAAAGACACTCACGAAAGAGGACTCCCAGACTGCTTCAGAAAGTGGCCAGAATGATGGGGTAAGTGTGTTCAAAGTGAGGGGGAGTGTTTTGAGGGGGATTAATGGCAATGTCTTTTACTGTAATAATTTTTATTTATTTAAACATTTACCATATTGTTTGATCATGCCTCGTACACATGCTTTTCAAGTGCAGATAGAACACTCACAAAGGTAGCACTGGGTCATAAAACAAATCTCAATAAACAAATAAAAGAACTGTTCTCTGACACAATGAATTTGAATTAAACTAGAAATTAATAAGAGAAACATAAGAAAATGTCCAAATACTTGGAAATTAAACAACATACTTCCAAAAAATCCACTGATCTCAAAGAAAATTTTTAAAATATTGCGAACAAAAATGAAAATACAGTATATCAAAATTTACGCAATGCAGACAAACCAGGACTCCTATGGAAAGCTGTTCTAAATCTTTACATTTAAAAAGAGGATAGGTCTCGGGCCGGCCGAGTGGCGCGATGGTTAAGAACTGACTTGGGACACCAGAGGGCCCCGGTTCGGATCCCACATATGCGGACCAGTGACACTGCCCTCTACAGCTAAGATGCTGAACAACAGCTCAACCTGGAGCTGGGCTGCAGTGAGTCGCCAGCCATGGCATAGGCTGCAGCCCCTGTGGCAGTGGGTTGCCATGGGCTACGGTGTGTAGCCAGCAGCCAGCGAGAGTGGCCAGCAGACTCAGTGAGCGGCTGTCCAGAAGCCGGCGACTGATCTGCCTCCTGGGAAGAGCGCAATGATAGTCCAACTTGGGCCAATGAAGCAACGTCCTCCACAACTAGACTGAAAAACAAAAAGGACAGCAACTTGTCTGTTCCCCTTCCCCCAACTCTCCAGCACTGTTCCCATCCCCCCAATTCCCCAATAAAAAAAAAAGAGGATAGGTCTCAAATCAGTAACCTAAGTTCCACCTCAAGAAACTAGAAAAGGATGAAAATAAATCCAAAGGAAACAGAAGCAAGGAAATAATACAGGGCAGAAATCAGTGAAATTGAAAATATTCGAGAAAAATCAATGAAACCAAAATATGGTTCTTTCAAAAGATCAATAAAATTGATAAACCTGAAGCCAGATTGGCAAAAATAAAAAAAAGAGCAGATAAAAATTACTAATATTGGGCTGGCCGAGTGGCGCATTGGTTAAGAGCTAGCTTGGAACGCCAGAGGGCCCGGCTTGGATCCCACATGAGGGCCAGTGACACTGCCCTCTACAGCTAAGATGCTGAACANTGCCATGAGTCACCAGCGACGGCGTAGGCTGCAGCCCCTGCTGCAGTGGGTTGCCATGGGCTACCGTGTGTAGCCAGCAGCCAGTATGTATAGCCAGCAGCCAGCGTGAGCAGCTGTCCAGAAGCCGGGACTGATCTGCCTCACCTGGGAAGAGCGCAATGATGGTGACAACTTGGGCCAGTGAAGCAACGTCCTCTACAACTAGACTGAAGAACAAAAGGACAACAACTTATCTGTTCCCCTTCCCTCAATTCCCCAATAAAAATCTTTAAAAAAAAAAATACTAATATTACGAATGAATTAGAGAATATGGCTATAGAATTCCCACAAACAGGATAAGAGAATGCTACAAACAATTCTTTCCATGTAAAATGTGACTAATTGGGTAAAATGGACTGATTCCTTAAACGCCACAAACTTTCAAAATTTATCCCTTTTTGGGATAACAGATAACCTAAACAGTCTTAGATCCATTATAGAAACTGAATTTGTAATTTAAAACCTTTGAAAAAAATTAGTTGGCTTGACTAGATTAATGCTTGGCAAACTTCTGCAAAGGGCCAGGTAGCAAATATTTCAGAATTTGGGAGACATTTGGTCTCTGTCACAACTACTCAACTATGCAGTTATGATGGAAAAGCAGCCATAGATGATAAGTACACAAATGGGCACGCCTGTGTTTCAATAAAACTTTTATTTACAAAACTAGGTGGTGGGACAGACTTGATCTGAGAGCTATAATCTGTCAACCCCTGCACTAGGTAACTAGTGTCACTTCCAAATTCTAACCTTTACAATTCTATACTTCCGTGGTCAAAAATGACTTTGACATATAGTTCAAGAAAAGGATGATACAAATGCTCAAGACTTGTTAGAAATGCATACTACAGTAACCAAACAAAAAAACATTACTCACCACTTCAGTCAAACTAGTTTTTAATAAATCGTTACCTCAAAAAGATAAATCAAGACCGTATTACAGTGAAAAATTCTCAATTTTCCCATATTAGTAGTGCTTTGGAAATAAATACAGTATGTGATCATAAACAAAACCTAAAAATCCAAGACATATAAAACTAAGGCTCTAAGTTTATTTTGAAACTTTATATCATTATGATCATAAGAAACTGTCAATAATGTAGGAGAAACTATAGAAAATTTATATTGCCTATCATCCCACTACCTAGTGACAATTACTAATGTTCTGATATATTTAGAGGTTATTACCTTTTAATCCAGAAACATTTTTTATATATGAAATCTTTTCAAGCCTGCCTGGCATCTAAAGAGCTAAAGTAATACCAAGGACAGTCTAACAGCAATTTTGTGGAGGCTAAAACCCTATCCATCTGCAGCCTGTCACTGGGCAGGTTTCCATGTCTGCTCCATCATCCTGATTTCAAGAGACCATTCCACTATTGCTCTATTAGTCCAGCACCATTTCATCTAATACATAAACATGCATCTTTTTGCATATAGAAGGTTAAGAACTTGCCTGTTAAATACTGCAATTCATAATGCCAGAGTAGCATACACAGGAAGTATCTCAAACCTCTTACAAAGCAATACAAAATATAACTGGGGTGAGACGTCTTTCCTCAGAGTTAAGAAGCTCTTTTAAACTTCTCATCCGTAAGAAAAATCACACATTAACTTTTGACAGATAAGGTTTCCAAATTAAATAAACACTGCTCTGTCGAGAGAAGCAAGTCTTACATATGCTCAGATTTTGCATTCAATGCAACATCTATTTATATCTAAATTCTCCCAAATATGCTAGGCAGCTCACAGAAAAGCTTACACTAACAAATCAATAAAATCATATGCAAGCAAAGCTACAGAACTATTGACTAGCAAACACAGGTGAGGAAACCCAAGGGTTCAAACAAAGATGGAAATCATAGCAAATCGTAAAACAAAACTCAGCCCCTGTAGTTGCACATCACAGAGCCCAATGAAACATCTATGACACTCAAGTTAACACCAGAGAGTCTAGCATGGGAGGACAGGCTAAGAAGCTTTCTTGCTCTACTCACTTTAAGCTCTATACCAGACATGGGCCTATCTTATTTAGTGTGGAGTGTTTAATTTCAGAACAGTCATTTATAAAGTTATACAGTGGAAAACACCACCAGCCATTAAAGATTTTGATGTAGAATTGTATTTGCTAACTTGCAAAGATGTGCAATGATAAAAGTATTAAAAGTTCAGATTTTTCAGGTCAGCGGTATCTGAGTTCAAATGTCAACTGTATGTACATGTATTTTTAAGCAAATAATAAGGGTTATTATAGAAATAAAATAGGCAATAATGTATATCTCTTATCACAATGGCTGGCATATGGTAAGCAGTATAGCAGTACAGATAATCCTTATTTTTGTTAAAAAAAGAAACGGTAAGAAAAGAACAGATATGTGTACATACACACATGCCCAGAATAAAGTCTGGATGCTATACACCAAAAATAGGTGGTAATATATAATAAACACAGAACTTTTATAATCAGAAAAATATTAACCTATTCTAATTTTGAAAATAAGAAAATGCAGCCACAAAATAATGCAGTCACAAGCTCTTCACGGAGCCCTTCAGGCTGGGAAACTCTGGTGATGCTCAAGTAATTCCAGGACAGCATTTGCAAAACTGAGAAGAGATCAGCATCTAAATTAAGTGCTTTCCTTCACTACAATAAAATATATTTCTGAAAGCGAACATTAACTGCATCCTATTCATATATTCCATATCAAACTATTATCCAAATCAAATAAAAATTGTATACCTGATATATTCAGATAATGAAACCCCTCAAATACATGCCCTGTACAATACAAAAAATGTCCAGTTATTACAGTCCTCTTTTAGGAGCCTATAACCACTGCATCCATTGAGGCAAGAACAAAGATAAAATTTATCCTTAAGCAACATCATCCTCACCAGGTCCTAAGCTGTACCAATTTTCTTCTGCCTAAAAATATTTGTTTAGGGGCCGGCCAAGTGGCATGTTGGTTAAGAGCTGGCTTGGGACACCAGAGGGCCCCGGTTCGGATCCCACATATGAGGGCCAGTGACACTGCCCTCTACACCTAAGATGCTGAACAACAGCTCAACCTGGAGCTGGGCTGCCTTGAGTTGCCTGTGAAAGCGTAGGCTGCAGCCCCTGCTGCAGTGGGCTGCCATGGGCTACCGTGTGTAGCCAGCAGCCAGCATGAGCGGCCAGCAGCCGCCGTGAGCAGCCGTCTAGAAGCCGGTGACTGATCTGCCTCGCCCGGGAAGAGTGCAATGATGGTGCCAACTTGGGCCAGTGAAACAATTTCCTCCACAACTACACTGAAGAACAAAAGGACCGGAACTTTCTGTTCCCCTTCCCCCAATTCCCTAGCGCTGTTCCTATTCCCCAATTCCCCAATAAAAATCTTTAAAAAATAATAATAAATAAATAAATAAATATATATTTTTAGGTATAAAAAATATAAGCTGTAACAGCTATATATGGATTACTGTACCATTCTGGGCATTCAATGAAGAAGTTGATGCCAAACTCTTATCTACTCTCCTGAGCTGGTTCATTACCCAATAGTCAGAACTATCCAAGAGAAATACAATGCAAGCAAGAACATAAACTATATATATAACTTTAAATTTCCTAGTAGCTGTTAAGTTAAAAAAAAAAAGTAAAATTAAGTACAGTTTTTATTTAACCCAGTATATCCAAAATATTATCAATGAGATATTATTAACATATTTTATATCCTTTTCATGTACTAAGTCTTTGTAGTCTGGTGTGTAGTTTATACTTACAGCACATCTTAATTTGGACTAGTTACATTTCAAGTGCTCAATAGCCACATATGGCGACTAGCTACCATACTGGATGGCAGGAGCTAGAGCTACTCAAGCCCAAAGCGTGTGCTTCTTCTTACCAATTAAAAGTCCTAACTCCAGTCAGACTGAAGAACAACAACTTGGCTGGTTCCCCTCCCCAATTCCCCAACACTGTTCCCCTCCCCCAATTTTTTTTAAAAAAGTTTAAACTATTTTAAAATTTAAAAAACACTGCATAGGTGGGAAAAAAAAACTGGAACTACATATCCCTAAATGTTAACAGTAATGGTGGTTCAGTCATTTGATACACATGTATGTTCAATTATGAAAAAATAAACGAAGTGGCAATAACTCTTTTCAAATTCAATTACATTTCCTTTTAATGTCAATCCATTTACTTTTAAACCATTCTAAGGTGACCATACCCATCCAAGTTGTTTTTCTTCCTCTAGAACCCTCACAGGCAGAGTAATGGTAGGCAGGAACAAATTAAACTTAACCACAATAACCACATTTCATTTCAAGGAAACCTGAGAGTCATTTGTGGAACTACAAAGATCCACTGAATGGTTAAACCTCTATTGTCATGCATCTGAGGCATTTCCAAGTTAAGTAAGTAGGGGTCAAATACATTATGTTTAACATCAATACCTCTTAGAGCATCCTAAAGTAAGTTAGCAATAGAGTCAAGGCTACCCTCCAAATCTTCAAACCGCAATTCAAGCAGGAACATTAAGGCTGCTGGACTCCTAGCCCTTGGAGCCTTTAAAAGGGAATTTGGCCCTCACCGGATGAATTAAATTTAACTGCACTCTAATCTATAATATCATTTTCACTCACTGTTTATTTCAGAGTACTTGGTTTAATTTTTTCTACAAAAATTCACCTGCGTATCGAAAGATCTACAGGAATAGAGGTAAACCATCCATGGCCTCCTCTCCCAAAACCTTCTAGAGTGTAAGGCCAATAAAGGCAAGAATCTTTGTTTTTTCACTAATGTATCCTTAGCACTATGAATATCCAAAATTGTTCATTTTGTTCATTCTCCCAAGTCAGCATGAGTTCACTAAGCAAGCACTAACTGAGTACCTCTTCTGGCATTATACTAGACTCTGGAAGAATATTTTTAAAATAGTTCCCATCTTTCAAACACTTAAAACTTAGTTGCAGGGGCCGGCCGAGTGGCGCGATGGTTAAGAACTCACTTGGGATGCCAGAGGGCCCCGGTTCGGATCCCACATATGAGGGCCAGTGACACTGCCCTCTACAGCTGAGATGCTGAACAACAGCTCAACCTGGAGCTGGGCTGCCGTGAGTCGCTGGTGACGGCGTAGGCTGCAGCCCATGTGGCAGTGGGTTGCCATGGGCTACCGTGTGTAGCCAGCAGCCAGCGTGAGCGGCCAGCAGCCGCAGTGAGCAGCCGTCCAGAAGCCGGCGACTGATCTGCCTCGCCCAGGAAGAGCGCAATGATGGTGCCAACTTGGGCCAGTGAAGCAACATCCTCCACAACTAGACTGAAGAACAAAACTACAGCAACTTGTCTGTTCCCCTTCCCCAATCTCCCAGCGCTGTTCCCATCCCCCCAATTCCCCAATAAAAACTTAAAAAAAAAAAAAAAACTTAGTTGCAGAAGTTACATGGATAAAGGAAATACAGTTAAGCAACAATTCGAGGAAGTAAACAATTAGGTGCAAAACTTTAAGCAGCAAAGAAATAATGTAAAATTTGGTCTTCAGCAAAGAAATGGGGGGCGGTGGGCCGGCCAACTGGCGCGTTGGTTAAGAGTTGGCTTGGGACGCCGGCTGTGAGCAGCAGGGCCAGGTTCGGATCCCACATGACGGCTAGTGACACTGCACCCTCTACAGATAAAATGGTGAACAACAGCTCGCCCTGGAGCTGGGCTGCTGTGAGTCGCCAGTGACGGCATAGGCTGCAGCCCCTGCTGCAGTGGGCTGCCATAAGCTACCGTGTGTGGCTGGCAGCCAGCGTGAGCTGCCATGAGCCGCCATCCAGAGGCCGGCGACAGATCTGCCTCACCCAGGAAGAGCGCAATGATAATACCAACATGGACCAGTGAAGCTATGTCCTCCACAACTAGACTGAAGAACAAAAAGGACAAACAAAAAAAAAGCAACTTGTCGTTCCCCTCCTCCAATTCCCCAATAAAATCTTTAAATAAAAAAATAAAATCAACCTAAAGAATATAAAATAAATCCTCCATAATGTCCTCTCAGGATTCCCAACAAGAAATAATCTCATCCTCCTTGCAATTTTAGCTGTATCTAGAACAACATTCCCCATAAATGCCCTATAGAGACCTTGTCTGTTTTGGAGGGAGGAAATCAGTGCCTCATTCCTTTCTCACAGGGCCCAGCAGACTAGTTTGCATGTGACACATAATATGAACTGAGTGACAGGCAGACACCACCAGTTAAGTTCTGATTGTCACTAGAGGTTCTAAATGATTTTGATGCTTCATAAATAAGAAAAAATATACCCCCAGTTGCTTTTGCTTCTTGCAGACCCTTTCACGGTTCCAAGCTTTCAAATGTGCTTCATTGCCCTCCCCCTTTATCCTCACTCCATCACTTTCTGACAGGACCTAGCCTGCTCACTGTTACATGAGTGAATAGAGAAAACTAAATATTTGTATCTTTAGGAGAAACATGCGTGGACACCATCTTCTAAACCTCAAGATAATTTCTTTCAAAACCCCCACCATCATCCTTAAATTTCAGCCAAACATCAACTATGGTTCTAGTTTTCACTTACAAAATAAAATGCTATGTAAGAGTGTTGCTATAGTCTCCATGTCTTCCGTATAAATTACTGTTTCCCACCTTACTTACATTCACGGCACAAGCAGAAAGCACTATTGGTCTGATGCTCTAGGGAGAAACCAGGAGGGTACGCAAGACCAGGGATGATTAGCCTGAAATCTGACCAACCCCATGACTCAAGGGGTATCTTGTAGACTGGTTAGGACGCTCTAGTGTGGAGCACTGAGAACAGATTTACCACATGCTCTTCCCCACCGAAGGCTGTTTTAAAGAGTTTCCTAATCATAACAGCACTGACACCTTGGCACCACTTCAGCACTACACACGATGGCAGATGACTGAGCTACATACGCACCAGGGAGTCCTCTGTTTACCTGTATAAAGCTCCAACACTGAGAGCCAGTCTTCAAATTATCCATTTTTTACATTTTCTGATTTTCAAGCTTAGATATGGGTTTTTAAATGTGTCCTACATTTTCACTGTGACTTATCAACCACTTTTTCCATTTGATTTAACTAAGCCTCTAATCTCATTTTTGTGAAGTAGACTGAATACAATCAAAACATGGCAATGGCTTAAGAAAATTCAGTATGCTCCACTAATTTCACAATATGGTAAAAACAAGATAAACACAGGAAAGCATTCATTTTTACCCCAGGAATTCCATCATGACTCACTATTATCTGTTCATTTATACAGGCATCTAAGTAAACAAAGAAGGTGTATGGCAAATGAACAAATGAGAAAGTACCAAGATCTTTTCCTGAAAAGTATTAAATAGTCAAAAATCACTAGTGAAAACCAATTTGTATTGTCCTCCTTCCCTTTAAAATGATTTTATGTAATTTTTTTATTTCACTTATTCCTTCTTTGCCACAGGAAAATATTGGGTACAAGGTCTAAATAACAGTAACCCTACATCAGCAATAACTGGAATGGAAGAGGAAGTATAAGAGAAAGAAAAAGGAAGGTAATGACAACAAAGAAAAAAATCAACAAGTACAGTATTTTCTATGGCAAAATAACAGGTGTCAAATTTCATTGGTTTTTTAAACAAAAACCTTAAAAATTCAAAAACACTATTCAGCCTGCCTAATACAGCTCTACTTGGAAATTACGTGCTCTTACAACATTCTATATGGTTCATGAAAAAAATTTCACCAACTATATATGTATACTTTTTTTTCAACATTCTGTTTTGTTCAAAATTAAATGGCTACCTAGATGTGGAAACAGAATTTTAGGCATATGGCTAAAAGTTGAGGTAGAAAGGGGCACATACAAAACCATTTATCTATTTCTTGAAAATGTTGCCCCACCCAAAGAGTCAAGAAGCCAGGAACATATTTGACAGTCACAGTTAAAACATCTCAGATCCAAGCTCTGTTTTGGGAAACTCCTCTTACTTCAAAGAAAAGCTCTTATACTCACATTGCCCATGTACTCCGAGAGCAGGTCCTGCAGGGCCTGGCGGACGGCATTACACTCCGCCACGATTCTCTCACGCCGGTCATCGCGCGTGCAGGACGAGTCAGCCATCAGCGCAGCCCCGCTAATGATGCTTTCCAGGCGCTCCTCCAGGGAAGGCCTAAAGCGCTCCTCACTGAAGCTCAAGGGGTCCACAATGATTTGTTTCTGCAGAGGAAGCATTATTGAATGTTAGTACTAATCTCTATTCCCTCCATTATTAGAAAAGGTGAGGCAAGTGTTGATTAAAAACATCAAGATTTAACACAAAAATTCCGGTGCCTTAGAGAAAGTTATACTCCTTGGCAGATGAGGAGGCTAACCCACACAAGTTGGTTTATGGTGGATCACTTGTCAAAGAAGGCACTTGAAGCAGCTGAATGGGGTCTGGATAAATGCAAACACAAATACGTCAGCATAAAAATCATGTTCAAACGACTTAATCTAAACATCTAAAGGACAGCCTATACAGTATTAGTAAGGATAAATAAGTTAGCTCTCTTTTTCTTTTCTAGGAGTATAATATTGCTACATGACACTAGCAGAACTGTTTCACCACACAAAAAAATTAATAAAAAACAAAATACTGACTTCTGTACTCAAAGTTTCAGAAAGGAATGTGTTTATCACAATTTAAACCTATTTTCCTTACCTTACACATCTCATCAAATTTTATGAGCAAATCAGTCTCAAATTTATCCTGTTAAGTCTAAATTTGAGCCTTTCTTTGCTCAAAGACCTCCAGGTATTCTGTAAGTGATGTTAGCAATCTGTCCTAACAGTTTTATCTGTGATATAACTGCCCCAATAAGAATAAATCCTTCCTATGTCTCCCCTTCATTCCCCTGATGCCACTTAAATCCAGCTTTACCAGTGATAAGTGAGGTCAAGTCACAAGTAAGCTATAGGTAAAAGGTCAACATCAGCAGCCCCAGGACAGCAGCTATTGGCCTCCTTCCAACTTCTCCACTTGATACAATTTATCCTTAACACTGGTAAATGTCTGTGCAAGTATTTTGCCTTTAATTTTCCTTTATGGAGAAGATGTTCTTATTGATTTCAACTTAAATGCCAAGGTTTTTCTTTTAAAAGCTTGCCCTTCTCCAATAAGTATATATTTCTTCTTTCCCTTCCAAAGAAACGTCAGTTTCAAAATTTAACATGCAATACCTTGAGTTTGTTATTAACCTACATTTTAGCTCATCATTTTTTTTTTAACCAGGTTAAGTTATTGCATGATACACTGAATGCACAATGTGTTCTGACTAACAGGAATCAGGAATGAATGGTCACCAAGTTTTAATAGAGTAATAGAGCTGTAACCTACCTGCGATTATTTAGTCCAATTCCCTCATTTATGAATTAAGTGGCCTCTGATAAATATTACTCAACTTAGGACAAAATGTAACCCTTATTGCTTTGAAAGAGGCCAATACCTAATACTGCCAAATTTGGGGGGGAGGAGGGGACAACAGTGCAAATAAATTGTAAGATGCATCACAAGAGTTTGCTATAAAGTCATGTAATGTTTAAGGTTGCAGAGTAAAAATTCAGCTCTAACTCCATGGGCTTTAGGCCTAACACTGTTTATGATTTATGAAAAGTCTTACATCAGCCATGCATATCCACAAGGATCCATTACCCAAGCCAAAGTAAAGAGGTGAGATAGGAAATAAAAGGTAAAGGCAAGGAAAAACTGTTAAAAACAAAATGCCCTCCATTATACTGATTCTTTACTTCAAAGCATTCTTCTTATGAGAAGATGCTCACCACCTGGAAAGCAATTTTCCCTTATGTTAGTTAAAAATTAATCCAACAATTGGTTTAAAAAAAAAAAAAGCTTAAAAAAAAATCTTAAACTGCTGCCACCTACTGGAAGCCATGAGGCATTGTGGGTAAAAATTTTAAAATGCAAAGCCCACCCAAAAAATTAAGATTAGCTACACAGGACAGTATGTACACGAAATGTATAGGCATCATCTATAAAAGGTAATTATATGGCATTTTGCTAAGAAAGTATTTCAATCCCAAATTTGCTTCTCTTGATTAAATTTAGTCTATTATTACAATTTAGTTGTTGAGAAGAAAAGTCTATTTTAGGCAGACAAGTTAAGAGTATGATGGCACTTCTGATGATGGCACTTCTGATGCAGTCACTTAGGATGTGTCTGCATCTCCCACTAGACCAGTGGTTCTCAACCTGTGGATTGCAACCCCTTTGGGGGTCAAACGACCCTTTCACAGGGGTCGCCTAAGACCATCAGGAAAACAAAAAGACATTTACATTACGATTCATAACAGTAGCAAAATTACAGTTATAGAGTAGCAACAAAAATAATTTTATGGTTGGTGGTCACCACAACATGAGGAACTGTATTAAGGAGTCGCGGCATTAGGAAGGTTGAGAACCGCTGCACTAGACTGTGAGCCCCTGGAGGGCAGATCCTACATGCACTTTGCCTCTGTATCTCTCAGTTTCATATCTGCCAGGAGATTAAAATCTTGGTTGAAATGAACTAAACTCATAATATACTCAATAAAGAATGACCTCATAGGAAACACAAGTTGCATAAAAGAATTCAGAAATTTAACACAAACTAAAAAAAGAAAGGATAAATGCTTTCAGCCAAGTCAAGTAGACTGATGATTCATAAAATTTCTTTCAACTTAGATTGCAAATCTAAGTAGAAATTGGGCTTTCATCAGAAACCTTGATCACAGTTCCCCAGGAATCTATTAACTTTGGGGGATGGTCAAGAGCCTCAAGTTCCCTTCCAAGCTTAACTTACATCAAAGTTATTGAGCGCATACGCCAGCTCTCCTCCGCCGCCGCCCTGGTGCTGAGAGGCATCATCGGAAGCCGTGGCCTGGGCTGCATTGGAAATGCCTGTGACTGCCTGCTGCAGCTGCTTGTATATCAGGTCTCGGTTGGCCTTATAGGCTGCAACATCAGGGTGCTGCAGGCATGCCTGGGACGCTGTGTAGAGGATCGGCACATTTTTCTGCAGGATTCCTCTGGCTGCAGCCATCTGATCACGATGGCCCCCATCTTTCAGTTCCTACAAGAATGAAACAAGAAATTGAAACAGTCTTTATATAGGTTCTACTCACATAAAAATTTGTCAGTAAATACTGAAAAGTAAGACTTTCTACTAATTAGACACAGTATTTTCATTAAGTCTGGCTTAGAAGTTCATTACAAAGGAGGCAGTAGGGCTTAGTTAGGTAAGAGTTCAAACTTTTCCAAACCACAGACCTGAATTTCAATCTCTACTTCTACTTTTTCCTGACTACTGTGATCTTATTTTAACTCTCCATGGTCAGTTTCACCTTCTGTAAAACAGAAACAATAATAGTACCTCTCCTCTAATTGTCTTGAGAAATAAATGAGATAACACATGTAAAGCACCTAGCACAGCACTAAATAAAAAGCAAAACATACAACTGACTAGCATCTTGATTACAACTATATGAAGATGTACGTACCTACTGCAACCAAAACAGAAAAATCATTAAGAGATACATTTAAACAGATTTGTTATGCAGATTTCTTTTTCATTAAGTTGTAAAAATTCATTACAAGAGTTTATTTTGGGGGGGTGGAATAAGAGTTTTGTGAAATTCAGAATGGGATACCAAAGGTGTACACAAACTATGCAATCCAGCCAGGTAAGGATGTGGCAGGTTGTTCTCCCAAGGACATAACACCTGCCCTCCCCTCCCACATCCCAAAGACCACCTTAGGACACAGGTCTTTAGGCACAAAGCTGAGGCTCCTGTGCTCCACGACTTAAACCACAAAGTGTGTGTTTCACAGTAATACTCTACGTACACATGGTCTTAAGTAAAACTCAATTTTCAGTTTCTTCTACCCCATAATTATAATCCACAGTTAAAAGGATTTGAGGTTCTGGGCATGGTTTCCACTACTAGCATATACTTCATAGACCAGGTGAATATACTAAGTGACAAATAAGTGATACCAACAATAAGCAAGATAGGAAGGGGCTACTTCTGGTATCCCAGTGCTACTGAAATTACTCAAAGGAAAAAACAAAAAACTAAGTCTTTAGTAAATATGGATCAAAAAGTCTTTAGTAAATGTGGATGGCCACCACAGAAGAGAAACATAAATGATAACCCTAACTGACCATCAGAGCTGTTACAACTCTATTTAATGTATGACCATAGAATTTCAACGTTAAGGTCACCAACTGAATACTAGAGTGCAAATTTCAATGTTTTAAAACTGAGTACTGGGTCGGCCGAGTGGCGTATTGGTTAAGAGCTGGCTTGGGACACCAACTCTGAGCAGCAGGGCCTCAGTTCGGATCTCACATGAGGGCCAGTGATGCTGCGCCCTCTACAGCTAAGATGGTGAACAACAGCTCGACCTGGAGCTGGGCTNACCTGGAGCTGGGCTGCCGTGAGTCGCCGGCGACGGTGTAGGCTGCAGTCCCTGTGGCAGTGGATTGCCATGGGCTACCGTGTGTGGCCAGCAGCCAGCGTGAGGGGCTGGCAGCTAGCGTGAGCTGCCAAGAGCTGCCGTGAGTGGCCAGCAACCAATCTGCCTCACCCGGGAAGAGCACAATGATGGTGCCAACTTGGTCCAGTGAAGCAATGTCCTCCATAACTAGACTGAAGAACCAAAGGACAGCAACTTGTCTGTTCCCCTTCCCCGATTCCCCAGTGCTGTTCCCCTCCCCCAATTCCCCAATAAAATCTTTTGAAAAAAAAAGTATTATGTGTGTAAACATGTAAGAGAAACCTGACTAACTTAGAAAGGTCAAAGTCAATTATTCAAAGACTGACTTAGCTATTTAATGGCTCATCTTTCTAGATGAGCTCCTAATTAAGCATCAGGGACACCAAACTGGCTTCCTTTTACTGAAACTTCATTTAACTATACATTTTAGGTTTGCATCTTTATTCAAACAGCTTTCTTTTCTTTTTTCTGTTTTTTTTTTTAAGCTGAGCCATCCTGCCGCCTATTGGCAGCTCAGTGGCTGCTCAGCTCGGGCCAGGAATCGAACCACTGTTGCTCAGAGCTTGCACTCTTGAGCGAGCTCTTAACCAACTGAGCCATTCGGCTGGCCCATGACAGCTTTCTTTTCCTCCTAGAATTCTTTTCTCATTTAGAATCTGAATTTGTGAGTAATATCTCACAGCACTCCAACTGCCCTGTAGCACAGTACATTAGGCTAAATATTCAGAAACAGGACCCTATGGACTTAAGAGAATCTGTGATCATTTCAAGACTCACACTATGACAGGGGCTGAGACTAACCATTATGCCTAAGCACAAGTTCTGGGTAGCAATTCCTAAATGTGTTGCCCTCACCACAACCTTACGGGCTTTAAGTCTTCTAGGGAGACATTTGCCTTTAAACACTTGTATTCTTTTGTTTTATAAAATGCTTTGCAATCCACTTTGGCATTCTTCCTAAGTATCTATAACCTCGATCAGTATAGCCTCTTACAAATATTACCAAAGACCCTTGTGGTCACCTAATATTAATAATGTCAGAATTACTATTCAATACCTGACTTTCCTACAGCCACTATCAGGCCTGGTATGATAAATTCTACCTTTCCAAAGACTACAGTGGGTTAAATATGCAGAAACAGGGCCCCATGGACATAGAGAATTAATAATTATCTCAAAACTCAAACTAGGACACAGGGCTAGGGATTGACCATTACGCTAAACAGCTGGGGCACATGTTCTGTGTGGCACTTTTAAATGTCTTGCCCTCACCACAGTGTATCTCTGACGGACTCCTATTTACTAAGTATTGGGGAATATATTTTAATCTATAATAAAAGTAACAGCTAGTTGTCATAATGCGTCCTAACTGCTAAAGTGTTCTATTTTCTCTCTTTCGAACTGCTTTTGTCATAGCACAAGGACACTATATTTTGTTAAGTACAGGTAAGAAAATGGACAATATCAGAAGGCAGCACTATTTACTATAAGAATAATGATCAGAGCCGGCCGAGTGGGTCAGTTGGTTAAGAGCTCGCTCAAGAGTGCAAGCTCTGAGCAACAGGGTTGCCAGTTCGATTCCCGGCCTGAGCTGAGCTGCCACTGAGCTGCCAAAAGGTGGCAGGATGACTCAGATTTAAAAAAAAAGAATAATTATCAATCCTAAGCATTCTTTTCAATATATATAGTGTGGGATGGCCAAGTGGAGTGTTGGTTAAGAGCTGGCTTGGAATGTCAGCTCAGAGCAGCAAGGCCCTGGTACGGATCCCACATTAGGACCAGTGATGCTGCGCCCTCTACAGCTAAGATGGTGAACAACAGCTCGACCTGGAGCTGGGCTGCCATGAGTCGCCAACAACAGCGTAGGCTGCAGCCCCTGCTGCAGTGGGCTGCCCTAAATCTACCGTGAGTGGCAGGCAGCCAGCATGAGCTGCCAAGAGCTGCTGTGAGTGGCTGTCCAATGGCCAGCGACCAATCTGTCTCACCCAGAAGAGCACAATGAGAATACCAACATGGGCCAGTGAAGCAACATCCTCCACAACTAGACTGAAGAACCAAAGGACAGCAACTTTTCTGTTCCCCTCCCCAATTCCCCAATTAAAAAATAAATTAATTTTAAAAATAAATAAAAAGATATATAGTGCTTATAAGTAATCCAGATTAGTGAAAAAGGTGACCTATTAAGCCATATAATAGATTGCTTATGAAATTAGAGTGCCTTGGTCTATACTTTAGTCTTCATGATTCTTCAATTTCACCAATCCAGTTATGTTTCAGGCAGACTCAGGAATAAACAGAAAACATAAGGAGGAAATGACTGTTTTCAATGTAATTTGAACTAACTGTCACATGCAGTGACCAAGAAACACAAGCTAACTTCTAACCAACCTATAACACTCTCTCTTATCAAGAGCTGGAAATTCAAGTCAAAGTTTCCTCTCATTTCCCTCTTATTATAAAATTGTAGCCATAGATACATTCCATTAGATGTCTTCTCTTGGAACTCAAATGACTATAACGAAGTAGTCTATGGTCAAACCCAGCCAGACCAGGTTATTTACACATAACACACTGGCAGAATTATCCATTATCAATGTGACTGGTTCAGGTTTTCAGGAAAATAAGAGTTCACAGACTAGGTAAGAAGAATTACAATTTTACAAAATATCTCAACAAGCTCTATGCACCCGGTGGGTGAAACGTAAACACCAAAGTTTCCATTTCTACATATGAGGGAGCCAGAGGTGACAGCATGAGGCGGAAGTAGTCCTCCTCACAGGAACCACCAGTGGCCATCTTAACCTCTCTCATCTGAAGTGTTACCCTTATCATCAAAGACGAGCCTGCAGCTTAATGGAAATTCAACACTTCTACTCAGCAAATAATATGCTAGCCCACGAAAGTAACGGATTAGGGCCACACTCAGAATTCCATTCCTGATGGATGTGTAGTACAGCAAAGTGGCTTATTCACTCGTTCATTAAATAAATAGTTATTGAACACTACTATATCCAGGCAATGTTCTAAGCACTAGGGGTTACAGTAGCAATTTAAAAAGACAAAATCCCTGTCCTCTGGAGCCAGACAGCATAGGTTGAAAACCTCATTCTACCACTTATTAGAATGACCTTCCCGAATTATTTAACCTCTCTGTGCTATATAGAAATTAGGACCTGATCAAGTATAATATCTACCTTATACTATTTTGTGAGGATTAAATGAGTTTGTGTTTATAACAGGCTTATAACAGTGTTTAGCATATAGTAAATGCCTTTTTAGAGTTAGTCATTATTTTCAGCAACATCCTCACCACCACACCATGTCCCAGAAAAACCTTAAGAACAAAGAGGTAAATTCCAGAAAGCCTATGGACCTTATGGGGGTTTAGCATTTCCTCAATAGGTGGCTGCTACTTAAATGATACAAGGGAGGCTAAGGGAGTCAGTATACACACTGAACCCAAATACTGCTCTGGAGGAAATACCCCTTTTCTGGACTAGGGCTGCCTGCAAAGATAAGGGGCTCAATGAGGTAAATTATTACATACCATGCTTGGGGAAAGAAGAAAAAGCCAAAGGGGAAAACAGTACAGGGGGCTAAGCACACAGTGGAAGAGGAATTCTTCCAGAAAACACACGGTGTGGAAAAACATGACCAGTTACTGAAGGCCAGTGGGCAATACCCAAAAGGCAGAATGAAGTTACCACTAGGCTGGGACCTTAGGATAAAACGAGCAGCAGTCTAATTCCCACGAAAAGTACTATTTATAGAAATACACACCAAGGCCCAGGTCCCATAAAGGGCCATTTTATGAACAGGAGGCACACAGGAGTCCACAGCCAGCCTGCTCAATGGATTCTTCTGTAAGAGGCTAATGCTCAAGGTTAAAGAATTAGGCCCAAGGAAAACGATAAATGACAATGAAATACTACAAACCCAATACGAACTTTAAAATGGAAACATGAGGCCGGCCGAGTGGCGCATTGGTTAAGAGCTGGCTTGGGACACCAGAGGGCCCTGGTTCGGATCCCACATATGAGGGCCAGTGACACTGTCCTCTACAGCTAAGATGCTGAACAACAGCTCAACCTGGAGCTGGGCTGCCATGAGTCGATGGCGGTGGCAGGTGGGTTGCCATGGACTACTGAGTGTAGCCAACAGCCAGCGTGAGTGGCCAGCAGCCACTGCGAGCGGCCATCCAGAAGCTGGTGAATGATCTGCCTCGCCCGGGAAGAGCGCAATGATGGTGCCAACTTGGGCCAGTGAAGCAATGTCCTCCACAACTAGACTGAAGAACAAAAGGATAGCAATTTGTCTGTTCCCTTCCCCCAATTCCCCAATAAAAAATCTTTTAAAAAAAAAGGAAACATGTATCACTCAAAGATACCAGCAGTAAATAGTAAAATCAAATTGGGTGATTCAAAAGTGGTTTAGGGACTATACTACAAAGATATGAGCAAAATACAGGGAAACCACAAGGTTGTTAGGGCACTTGGGCCTGAAGAGACGAGAGGAGGCAGCAGTTACCAGACTCCAGGGAGCAAGGTGTGTGGAGACTGCCAGCCAACAGAGCCTGCGACTTTTAACCACACAGGGCAACCAGCAAGGCAGGAGCCAGTAGAATAAAATCCCAGCATCACCCTCCCAAATCCTCTGGTCTCCTGATGGTTCTCCCACTGGCCAACACAACCAAGAGTCAGAGGTCAAAGGAGCCCCTGGGTGCCATCCCGACAGGTCAGGGTCCTGGGCAGAAAGCAGGGTGAACAAGGGCAGAGAACAGATATGGAGAGGCAAAGTGAAGATCATCCGGCATGTTAACTAGTTACTTCAAGATTTTTATGACATCTTATTTCAAAAATGTTTAAAATTGACTCCTTTTCTTTTTTAATACATCAGAGATTATGTTAACTTTTCACAGCTTCAGGGCACACAGAATTAAAATTCAGGAAGCATTTCCAGTAAATTTCTCCAGTAGCATACAACATTCTGGACTATTATTATGTTTTATTTCAAGAACATCATCAATTTATTTATTCCACCATATTACAGAGATATGCAATAGTGTCCGTCTAAATGTTGTCACTTTCCTCAAATAATATTAAGTCTCCATAAACCAAAATCTGAATAGGTTTTAAGACATTGGGACTATTCACCCAACTTTATTTTTTTTAATAGAACTAACATAAATTTCATGTATTTAAATGAGAATTTATATCAAGAGCATTAAGTAAAATAAATTGTGGACATACGTTGTCCATCTTGCCGTATTTATAGAACTACCATACTATTATTATACACAAGTTCTAAGGATCAGTCAATCCCAGCAAAAAGAAAAACTACTTGTGATTTATGTGATGGAGACATAAGCCAACACAAGGACAAATACTAAAAGCACACTGACCATACGCTGACTAAATTACTCACACAATACACCAAATCGAGCTATATGATTAGTGTAAAATTAAATACTGTAAATGTAAAACCAGGATCTCATTGTGCAGGTTCAGTCTGATCACATCTTATAGCTTGAAATATGAGCAGTAACTATTAACCAACTGCCCACTGCTGAGGGCCTACTTGGTGTCTGACACTATATTAAATACATGTATTATTTAATTTAATCCTGTCAACCCTGTGGGATAGTTTTTAGACTAATGTAAATATAACCAAATGAAAGTTACTAAAAAGTCTCCAAATCTGAGGCCATCATATATGGGACATTTACAGTACTGACCCCATTTTCCTCGTGCCTGTCAGAGCTCTTGTTGGGTGTTCCTGTCCTCAGGACCAAAAGGTAGGTCTTCATTACTGATTCAGACATAGGAGCTGCTTTCCTCTTACCAGTCATTAGTGAGGAACGGCCACATTACACAATCCCAATTTAGAGCAAATCTGTTAGGGGCTTCTGGATCGTCTGCTTAGAGACATATGGAAGAAACAGTCCTTTTTTCTCACTGGACATATTGATGTGTGCAAATGTCAAGCCTAGAGCTTCTGCAGCCATCCAGTGCCATGCACACTGAAGATGGTACAGTGCTGGGAAATGTCAAGAACCTGGATCCTTGATGATACCGCCAAGCCTTTAAATTTAACAACCCTGAAGTCAATAAACATAACCTGGGACTACTAATTAATTAAGAAAATAAATCCCCCATTGTTCAAGCAGTTTTGGAGCTGAGTTTTCTGTGAACTGCAGTATAAAATACCCCAACTGATAAAGGCATTGGCTAACAATAAAAATTCCTATTTTCAAGGCTTCCTAAAAGAATAAGAATTAAAAGCTTGATCAGGACTGGAAGCTGTAAGAAGTGAATGCTGATGTACACCTGCCCCTACAGAGCGTACATCTAACACACAGCATCCAACAGCAAGGGTACAGGGAAGACTGCAAAGGCCCTCAAAAGGAGAAAACACCTAGCAAAGCCTGGAAATAAGAACACTGATCCACATGCCACACAACACAAATACATAGCATTAGGGAAACTACTAAGAGTATTACTAAGAAAAAATTGACCCTTGAACAACGGAAGGTTTAGGGGCATAAATCCCCCTGCCCCAGTCAAAAATCTGCATATAACTACAGTTGGCCCTCCACATCCCTGGATTCCAAACCCATGGATCTAAAACATACTTAAAAAGTAACAAAATATGGGGAAAAGGGAGAGATACTTTCTGATACAGAATTCATTCCAATATGTTTTAACTAGTTTAAGGTTTTTAAAAACCTGAATTAAACTCCATCACCAACTCAAGTTAATCCTTGAAAGCGCTTAACAAAGGCCTATCACCTTTCCTACAGAATCACAAATTGCTGAGCTACTTAAAGGAGAAGTTTTACGAGATTTAAAATAGGACCATAACACGAATACAACTTAATTATAGCTTTATTAAAAACAATACTAAAAGGATACTTTTTAAATTAAATGTTTTAATAAACTATATTGGCAGAGGAAGATGCTGGTACCTTCAGAAAACTTAAGTAAAACGGATTTTTTCCCAGTAGGTAATAATATAAACAACTTTAATATGTCCCCAAATCATGACTGTACCTGTTGTCTTTTGGCTGCCATGATGTTCAGCTTATCCACTTCCGGTTTCAGGGCTTTATACTGTATTCCTAAGTCTTGTTCAGTGCCAGCATTCCTCAGTTTCAAGATACCATCTTCCACCTATTAAACATGCCCCCAAAAAGAAAAATTCTAAACAAGATAAGCCTGTATATAAAAAAGGCCTAGAATTTTTTATTCCTTTTAACAGCTACTCAGATAGCAATCCAAGCTCGCTTGAGTTTACAAGGCCCTCAAACATGTGAGCCGCTACTGCCACATGGGAGTTTGATGGGGGGTGGAAAGGACAGCCTTACTGACTTATATCTAAAGGATACAATTTAACATATCTTGGTTTCTCAACTCTAGAACTCTACTGATACAAGGAAATGTTTAATCACTAGTACTGCAAAAAAAAAAAAAAGGAAGGAGTCAAAACAAATACATTTACTACAAGTTCTTCATTAGAACCAAGACAACACAGGCTCACACTGAGCGAGCATGATGTACTCTTGGAACAGAATAAGCGGAAATTAAACAAAAACATTCCTGGTCCATTCAGGTAAACCAAGTTCAAAAGCACACCAAATCCTAAGGAATGCTGAACTAAGTATGGCCAGCAGCAGCCTCACTGTGATAGAACAAATTACAGACATAGGCCTGTACTTACAACTTTCAGCTGAACAAGTAATTTGTAGACATCTGCCATGTCAGCCAAAATAAGCAGCCGGGTAACAGCAGAGAGCAAAGCTCGAGCTGCCCGAACCATGTTGCCACGCTTCACAGAGGAGCAGGGATCATCTGCAAACTCTCCTGCAGCACTCTTCATCAAATCACCTGTTTCACAGAACAAAAAAACAAACAGCAGGAATGAGCCAAATAGCTGGTCCACATTAAAACATAATAAAAATAGTTCAAATTTTGTATATTTCATGCATAGAATTTAGTTTAAGGGTTTTATTTTTTGGTTTTTTTCTTTTGTTTTATAGTTGTTACTAAGAAAAGCACCCTCATATGTTGCTGGTGAAAGCACAATATCTGGAAAATGATTTGGCACTATATATCAAGAGACTTAAAAATACTTCTTTCCACTGATCTAATAATACTCCTTTCCAAAAAAGTGCATTATATGTATCCTAAGGAAAATAAATCCAAGACTTGAGGAGGAAAAAAAATGGATCTAATACAATCTACCCTCACCTCCACTGAATGATACAGAAATACAGGAACCGTTATGTAGGAGCACCACACTTCATTAACCATCCAGCTATCTAATGTGTACAGCTCGTACAGAAATGCGGTGGTATGTGAAAAGACAGAGTTCAATCACTGACTCATTCATTTTCCTCAGAGCAAAACACTGCCAACAGCTCAAGTGCTCAGACAATAAGCATCTAGTTAAGTAATCTATGGTATACCCTATAATTGACTGCTCTGCAAATATTAACATATGTATGAAAAAATGTGAAGGCTCATGATAAAACCTTAAGCAGAAAAAGAAATAAAAGATAAATGTATGTAATCTATGATTTAAAAAAAGGAAAAAGACTGGCATCAAAAGGCAAATAATAATTATACTAGGTTGTAATCTAACTCTATTATTCTGTACTTATAAAAACATTTTCTATAACAGGTATTATAGCCATAAGAAAGAAAATAAAGCTAAAAACATACATTTTACTATATTAGGAATATCCAGCTTATACCATCCTGAGTTCAACAATGCTAAGAATTTATTTATAACATTTCCTAGAAACTTGTACAATAACACAGTTTTTGTCATTTGTTTCAATTAATAATCATTTAAGGCTCTTCTGTCCTTTTCTTATAGCTGGAAGCAATGAGAGAGCCAGGGCTGTGTCTATTCCACCAGTTATACTGACAGTGCCTGTACCAGGACTATCTTTAGATTCTTGCAAAAGCATATACTCCCTCCCTTGGCTGAATGTGTCCACTTCAGATTAAAGCTTAAAGACCATTCATTCTCTCATCTCTTTCACAAATGCACAAGTGCATTCTCAAAAAGCCTAGCTACTTCCAAAGAGACCTACCAAATTTCTCCTATCAAATTTAGTTGCAGAATATGAGCTTGGGGTGACGGAGGGAGAGTTAAATTCACCCTCTGAGTCATGTATTAATTAGGCTTAGAAGCACCATATATACTAAAAGTAAAGACAAGCATATTTGTCAGGTCAGAAATAACTCACAATGAAGAATTTCATAGTTAAAAGTTTTTCCTGGGCCAGCCGAGTGGCGCGCTGGTTAAGAGCTGGCTTGGGACGCCACAGGGCCCCGGTTCGGATCCCACATATGAGGGCCAGTGACATTGCCATCTGCAGCTAAGATGCTGAACAACAGCTCAACCTGGAGCTGGGCTGCAGTGAGTTGTCGGCGATGGCGTAGGCTGCAGCCCCTGCTGCAGTGGGTTGCCATGGGCTACCGTGTGTAGCCAGCAGCCAGCGTAAGTGGCCAGCAGCCTCAGTGAGCGGCCGTCCAGAAGCCAGCAACTGATCTGCCTCGCCTGGGAAGAGCGCAATGATAGTGCCAACTTGGGCCAGAGAAGCCACGTCTTCCACAGCTAGACTGAAGAACAAAACGACAGCAACTTGTCTGTTCTCCTTCCCCCAATTCCCCAATAAAAATCTTTAAAAAAAGTTTTTCCTGTATGTAAGATACAGACATATGGCAATTATTATGTAGATACATAACATTAAAAATGCTATCTGACAGTACTTAAAAAGACAGAGCTCGTTCATTTATTTATTCAACAAATATCTGAGCACCCACTATATATTGAAGACTGTATTGGTGCCAGTGGTACAGTGCACAAGAAAGAGGCCATGTCTTCATGGAGCTCCATGGAGGAGGAAAGGCAGACAAGCAAACAATTAAAAGCTAATTAAGACAAGGCACCTGTACTCAAAGGGCTCACAAATTAGGGAATATTACAATGCAATCAGAATTACAATAGCCCTGTGGACAAGGTACTATGAGAAGATAATAGGAAAAGCTATTTACTCCTGGAAGAAGTTGTCTCAAAAGCCTTGCAGAAAAAGATATTTGCCTTAAACAATATTAATATTAAACAAGAGATAATGGCCTTATACAATAAAGAGAATCTCACCTATTTATTGAGCTTACTGCACACCAAAACAAACAAATCCACTGCCGACGATACAAAACTGAACAAGACTATCCCTGCTTTCAAATGGCTTATAATCTAGGAAGAGGAATGTGATCATACAGAAATCACGTGGCATTTTAACATACAAGCTACGAGAAAGGCACAAAGTACCACAGGGTTTCAAAGGAGGGCACACTAACGACCAGTTTGGGGAAGAAGAGAAATGCCAGCAAGTTCTAAGGAAGACATGATACTCTGAAATGGACTCTACCCTCGAAGCAAGGAAGGACTTTTGGCAGTAGAGTTAAGAGAGTCAGCGCCTCAGGACCGCCGAGTGGCGCGCTGGTTAAGAGTTGGCTTGGGACACCAGCTGTGAGCAGCAGGGCCCTGGTTCAGATCCCACATGCAGGCCACTGACGCTGCGCCCTGTACTGCTAAGATGGTGAACAACAGCTTGACCTGGAGCTGGGCTGCCGTGAGTCACCGGCTACGGCATAGGCTGCAGTGGGGCTGGCCGGCAGCTGGTGTGTGCTTTCGTGAGCCGCCGTGAGCGGCCATCCAATGGCCGGTGAGCGACTGCCTCACCTGGGAAGAACACAATGATAATACCAACATGGGCCAGTGAAGCGACGTCCTCCACAACTAGACTGAAGAACAAAAAGGGCAGCAACTGTCTGTTCCCCGTCCCCGATTCCCCAACACTGTTCCCTCCCCCAATTCCCCAAAATCTTTAAAAAAACTTATACATGAATGTTCACAGTAGCACTATTCACAACAGCTGAAATGTGGAAACCACCCAAACATCCACCAACAAATGAATGGATGAACAAGGTATAGTATTTGTACATATGGGAACCGTGCAAAGTGAGGACTGTCTGTATCTACCTCTCAGCACTGCCATGGAGATGAAGCCCAATGTCCAGCAGAGTGGTTAGAACGGGGCCCGTACTCCCATGTCATCTATTATCACGGTTGGAATTAAGATTCAGGGGGAGAGGGAGGCAAAAAGACACTAAGGACACATAACTGAAGAATGAAGGTTCTAGATCACAGACAGGAACACCCATAATCAGGACCACAGGAGGAAGTGAGAGC
>NW_017731361.1:1612279-1641392 GCF_001890085.2 Hipposideros armiger | reverse complement strand
AGGAGGCGCTCTTGTTGAGAAGTGAAAGCAGAGGGAGTGAGAAGCTCCCAGGCAATATGAAGCTTAGCACTGTGGGGTAACCCGGTTTCTCCAATTAGTGAAACTGTCTAAATGCTGAGCAGGGTGGGAATGGAAATGAGGGTTTGAGTAGAAGAAACTCTGGAGCAGCTGCTAGGGGAAATGAAAAATGAAGTTAACCTGAGGTCAATGAAAGAACTCTGGGCAGAAGTAAAGGCCCAGATTAGGCCAATCAGGATGGATTTGCAGTCGCTTCTTAAAACCATAGTCCATCTAAATGAATCAAAGCTCTTCAATGATTAGCTTTACATTCGAATGGGCAAGTGAAAAGTCTGGTAGATAATTTTGAATTTAATTTGAATCACTTAACCTCACTGTACTAATCCCCCCATTTTTCATTTTTCACCAACTCTAATCTCCCTTTATACCATAACCTCTTCCTCCTTCTTAATTCTCACTCCCACCCAGGTTCCTCTTAAACACTCATGCCTTTGACAGCTAGCATATTGTTCCAAAATAATATCAGGTCAAATGACAACAAATAAGTGGAACTGGAAGGAACAAGTAAATGAAATATGTTTGCATCCATTCTAACCTCTTTTAGTTCACAGCCACAATAATGGCAAACCTGTAACTCCAATGGCTAGTTAGCATATGGCACTAGTAAAGAAAAAAATCTATCAGAAACATACTATACGAACAATTAAAACATTCAAATTTTCTCTACTCACAAAACTATGAATACATAAATAAGCCACTATCTAAAAACAAGGGCCTGAAACGTCCCTGAATAGTCATATCTGTAAAAGGAACACGACACTAAGATTGACTTGAGATGTTAAATAAATTTAATATATACATAAAAAAATCAAGAATTCTTTAAAAACAATAAAATATAACAGCCAGTTAAAGCACACTTGTAAGAGTTATCAAAAGCGCTCTTTCCTCATACAAAAAGGCAAACTGGGGAAACTGAGGCAGACAGGCAACCTGTCCAAGGTCACTTGGTCAGCAGTCAAGGGTGAGAACACACGTATAACTGGGTCTTCTGGCCTTGTCCCAACTGTCTCCAGTCAACTACACTACATCTGGTAGTGACTATGGTACGAAGGAGATGAAACTTAAGAGAACCCACTACCGCTGTTCTATCTGCCATGAATATCTTGAGTATATTTCCTTCAAAGCAATCCAACTTTTTATGAAGTTACAGGGAAGTGACAGGCTTGAAAACTGTGTGGGTGGGTGTGTGTATGAGAGAGACAGACAGTAAAAATAAAAAAACAGAAGGCTTGGTTATTCTTTAACATTAGCCTAGAGATGTTCTATTATGTTGCTCCTTTAAAACAAAGAATGTTACAAAGTAACACTGATGAATATATGGTCGACCCTTGAACAAGGGTTTGTACTAGCCCACTTTTATGTGGATTTGTTTCAGTAAACACCTGTACTGCTTTCCACCTGCAGCTGGGAATCCACAGATATGAAGGGCCAGCTGTATACTTTGATCTATGCCATTTTATACAGGGCACTTGAGCATCCTTGGATTTTGCACAGGAGTCCTGGAACCAACCCCCCACGGATGCCAGGGACAACTAAGTTTTTGGATAGTCAAACATTATACAGATTTAACTGTGTGGGGTTCAGCATCCCTAACCCTCACTTTGTTTAAGAGTCAACTAACTGTACACTATTCTCCCAGGATACTGTCCAGTATAGATAAAACAAGGTATTGGAACTGGGTCTGAATCCCAACTTGGCTATCTGGCTGCTGTGTGACCTTGAGTTGCTTTATCTCTACTTTGGTTTTTCTCCCATAAATTGAGAATACCATCTCACACCTCACTAGATTGTTCTGAAAATTAAATCGGGTAATAAATGCAAAGCTCAATAAACAGTTCTGTGCCCCTCCACTTTACCATCTACTTTCTCCAATTTCTCAATCTATTCAGAACATGGTCATTACATATACACCAACTGTTTCTTACGTTTTTAGAAATAAAGCCATTCTAGTATTTGTGCATATGTTGTAGCAATAAAGGGGGAGCCTCCTTCATTTTAATCTCCATCGTGCAGAAAGTAGTGAAAACTGGTCCTTTTGTGGTAACAGCTACAAAGCTTGATTTAGTTCTCCTTGTTGGGCCTCAGTTTTTCCATTTGTTTGTGTGCTTGCTTGCTTGTTTTAAAGGAATTAAGCCAACCTGAGGTTCCTTCCTGCTTTTAGGAACTTGTCATCTTCCTCACCTGTCCTATTTACAACTTTACACACCAAAAAGCCCAGGTCACATTACAAGAACAGCTCCCAATTACAATGCCATGGCAGAGGGTCCCAAGGCCTCAGAAATCCAGGTATAGAAATAGCCCTACAGCCTTCAAAAGTCCTCCAAGGAGACCCAATAGAGCAAAGTTATAGCTTCCCTAAAATAATACTAAAGATACTTCTAATAAGTTCTTTGGCCAGAACCTTTTTCTAGGTCTAGAAAAAGATATTAACTTTGCCAGTCCAGCAGAGGAACAGGGCTTATCTTCTGTAAATTACATAATCCACCCACTCCAGGTTATCTTTATTAATGGAAAAAAATTTTAATTTCTACCTTCAATAGCAGATACCAAACAATTTATACTGCACATGAGAATAGAGACCACAATACATATGTCATGGGAGTGGGATGGGGGAAACGACACAAAAATATTAACAGAAGTGGTATATCACAAGGTGATATATTCCTGCTGTTTGTGTTTGTGTAATTTTTTATAATATACATACTTTCAAAGAAAGAAGTTTTTAAAAGGACAAAAAATGTAAAATATTTTTAAATCATGTCTCTGATACATAAAACTCAGGTTTCCTAGAAAGGAATAATCTAAACCATTAAAAAAATTCTATATACAAAATTTTTTTTTAAGGCATAAAAAACTCATGGCTATTAATGCCAGTGCAAAAACAAAAAGTAAAATTAGCATACATTATAAAATATGAAATCTCTGTGAAATCACTGTCTTGAGAAGCTTATCCAAACTATGGATAAGCCAAGCAGTAAAATAAGAGGGCTGGCTATCTGCAGTCCCAATCTCATTGTCATTACTTTTTGTTTAGTTGTTGCAGGTGAAGTTTAACGATTATACAGACCTTAAATAGACATTTCTTAAACATTGGGTTGTTAGAAAAGTCATGACACATCTTTGCAACGAAAAACAGAAAAAATACGTCATGACTTTTCCGACAACCCAATAGAACATTTTATGAGAGCATATTGTTTATTATCAACTGCCAAATCCAACAGGGAAAGATATTTTAAGACATCCACCTGAATATGCTTTTGAGGACCAGCAAAAACAACCCTGTGTCAAAATGACAGAAGCTTCCAGGAGAAGAGCTAAAAGACATTTACCATCTTAAATGTATTCAAATTATTTATTCATTTCAGGACCAATTTCATGGCCACAGTGGAATTCTGATTACCCCTCTCCTACTGTTTTCCCAGATGCCTTTGCTCAAGTCACTTTGATCTCTTTATCTCAAAATGATTTTAAATGTCTAAAATTTTTTTCTTCTCAAATATCTCATACCATACTTGTTATCAACAACAGCTTTCAGTCTTTACCATACTCCTTTGATGTTTGAATGTTTGAAAAGTGAATAAAATCTGTCCATAATATTAGAGAAGTCTTTGGTTTTCTGGCTCGAAAATAACCTCATAAGTTGTATTACTCTATAGAGGATATTATTCAGTCATTAAAAATTACATTGTAGGAAAATACTTAATGATACTGAAAGATGTTCAGAATCCATTAAGTATAAAAAAATTTTAAAAAGACAAAATGGGGCAAAACATATTCCCACCCACACGGGTACATTCATAGAAAACAAACTAGAGGGGTCTAGACCAAAATGTTAACCATTGGTTTCATCTCTGGCTAACAAAATTAAAATTGATTTTTATTTTCATCGTTTTGCTCTTACTATCAAAAACATGTTTACTGCAGAATATTAACTTTTGTTTAAAAAAAATGTTTTCAAGTCTACCCAGGCAATAGCCAGGGAAAGAAAAAAAAAAAGCAACCAACATCACAGGTAAGTCTGCTATAACCACCCTCCCCCCAACCCAACCCCCATATTTAACAGCTTGGAATCTTTTTACACAGTAGAAAATAAAAACATCCAGCTTTGGATTTTGAATACCTAAAACTTCCCTATCATGGGATTCCTAATTCTTGAAAGCAACTATTTTAGTGCTTTATCTCCACTGATACACCTACTTTATACCAAATTCTCTTAAATATATCTGATTAAGGGATCTCACCAAAAAGTGACATAACTATTCTTATTTCTTTATATATACATGACTTGTGTTCTTCTTTTGTTATCAGTATATATTGAGTGTTACAATTTTAATACAGGTTTTTCCTTTCTTAAAATGTGTGTACATTTTTGGGGGGGCACCCTCTGTATATATGTATCTTGCATAACCCACATGCCCTGTAACATGAGGATGAACCTAAGTAAAACACTTAATCCTCTCCACCTTTACCTTTCCATTCATCAATGGGGGATATTTGGCAAAAGCCACAGACCCCTAGATGATACCTCCATAATTTCAGAAAAATTGACAACAATTCAAATTCCTGACAGATGCTTTAAGAAAACTTTCCTGGGGTCCAATTTTTAATCCACAAAAATGTTTATCTTTTGAAAATCAACCCAGGAAATAAACATTTAATATCATGTTATTTAAATACTATAAGCCCAACAGGAATCAGTTCAGAGCACACCCAGAAAAACTCTCAACCCGCATCCTTCCACATCCTCTGGGAGTAAGAAACAGAGCTCTGAAATTCCTGTTTTTTCCAGTCAACAACAAAATGGATTGATTTAAAGGAAAAAAAAGTAAGAGTACCACACATATTCACATTCTCATTTTCCTTACTAATTCAAGTGTGCCCTGCTGCTATTCAGAAACACTCCAAAGAGAGGAACTTACATCCTGATTACATATTCAAATAAATGCATAACATGCATTTCAACTTGGAATCACTTTCTTAAGAAATCAACTAGTAGAAACCATGGTACTGCAACATCATGGTTCAAGTCATGCCAAAGTCAAAATTGTAATATCTGAGCTAACTCCCTCAGCTCCATTGGACAAATACTCGTATATTAAGGCAATAATATTACCCATTGTAACTTAAAAGTAGTAGTATCCTACTTAGTGTTATTTAATTTGTGAGTTAACAAGATAGACTTTAAAAAAAAAAGGAGCAATTTCAAAATCACAGGAAACTGGAATTTAATATTAATAAGTTAATTCTCCTTTCCTCACTTCCAAGCTGGCTACACCAGAACCTGAGCGTCTACAAAGCAGCATATGCTCACACAGGGTAGCAATCCGGAAACAGACAGCATCCTTGACACATCCCAAGTCAGAGGAAATGCAGCCTCCACCCCTAGAGACTTACAGTTTAAGTCAGACAGACAACTTTAGGACATAAAACACCCGGATGACAACCAGTTAATGATTTTTTAGAATTTATATTTTGCTTTTCCTGCTCAAGTTAAAGAAGAGCAAGAGAAAATGGATTAAATGATGTGAGTGGAGGAATGGGGGTCAATAATGAACAAGTTTTAAATTAATCACAGTCTTCAGCAACATAGGAAGGGTAGGAACTGGAGTGGGAACACTTCTAACAGACCCAGCTATCAGGGGATCGTATGAAGAGAGACATCTACCAAAAAAAAAAAAAAAGAGGACAAAACAGGATGAAAAATCTACCAAGATGGCAAGGGGAAAAGGCAGGTTAACAAATGAGAAGCCAGAATTCAAAGCAAGAGTATGAGAAAAATCAGCTGAGTTCTTGTTAGGTTTAATGAAGAAAGTGATTAACGTTAATCTGAAATCCTAATTAACTTAACTTTAATCTTGTTCAAAATGTTAAATGTTTCTCTGCTACTTCTCTTCCAGAGCATTATTATTAACACTTTTTGAAACCCATGCTCAACATTCCAGCAGAAATACTTGTCATTTTTCTCCTGTGAAAAATTAAAGAGCCCATATATAAAAGATCAAGCTTCATGATCCCAACCTGATTAAAACCACACTAACAAGACCAGACAAATTAAAATGCAATCTCTCTCACACACCCACACAAAGCTCCTCAAAGCTGTTTCAAGTCTTCACATCATAAACTTAGCAAACCCAGACTCTACTTCCTCTCCTGTCTACCTTTCAAACCCTATTCGAAACACTGACAGCTGCTTTGTCCTGATCACATCTGCCTTTTAACATCTATCTTCCAGGCCGCCTATATTAGATGTGGCTACATCAGTCTGAAGCTGCCAACATCTGCACTGGACAGGAGACCAATTTTCACCTCCTTCAATCTGATTCTAGTCAGTTACCAGGGAAAAAATTATGCCTCAAGTGCCTGACAGCTTATGCTCAACATCCATCCTTTTGTCAGGGATAAAATATATCATTTTCCTTAAAACTGCTTTGCCGATCACACACACACACACACACACACACACACACACACACACACACACACACACACACACACACACACACACACACACACACACACCACCTCTCCATATGTGTTGTTGTTGTTTTTCTCCCTATACACAAATCATTCAAGCTGCACCAAGGAAGATGGCATCTATGTCTTCAATTTCACTACACAATTATATATAAAAGAATGTCTCTTAATTATTATCAATTAAAAATCCTCATTGCCTATCCCTTCTTTACATCAATGTCCTAAGAGACTGTCAGTTTTATCTGACTGGATAATTCTGTGCTTTCATGATTTAAAAAGCTGAGAAGTTCTCTGTGCAACAAGACCATTAAAGAGTATAGTCACCAATCAACTATAGCTGCTAAGATCACACAGATGCTGGCAAACTCAACAGTTTTAACTCTATTGTTTTAGTAGGCCAATAAATACTGCTTTCTTGTTCTAAAAGTGACAAGACACTTTCTACAGAAAAAAATGGTTCTTGTAACGACTGAGACTTAGCATTGAACACATTGATTGCTTTCAGGAAGCTGATGTCCTGCCTCTACTCAAGGAACACGCACTTGCACTATAATCAAAGTTGACCTGAAATGGAATCATGATCCGAAAACCAGAACCTGAAAAGAAAGCCTCCAAAACAATCTCAAGATAAACAGTGCCTAAACATAAACAGACACAAAAGGGGGGAAACTACAAGCCAAACATTCAAGTGTTTGCTTTCTATTTATTGGACAAGGATATTTATTGAAGAATTTACTCTATTTTCACCTTCTAGCCATTCAGAGAGAAGGTATATTTAGGTGTTGCTATTAAATGTTTTTTTCAATATTGGAGAAGAGGCTACAGTGAATCATCCAAATGCTGTCATGTTGTCCACTATGTAAATAATAGCACATACATGAGCGGTGACTGGCTGTGGTTAGTGGCATGGCATTCATGACGAAAAATCAAGCCAAATGGTCTGGGAGACAGTAAAACGCACTGGCTTTAGCTAACAATCCTTGCTCTATTCAACAGAACTCTACACCTTTCCCAAAATTACCATACATCTGGTCCTACCATTAAAACCATTACAGACACATGCAATTGCATCTTGATTTTCAACTCCAAGTTATTTCAGCTCTGCAATACCAACAGGTTGATTAATGATGGAAAATCGAAAAGATTAGCACCTCCAGGCCAATAAGCCTTAACTCAGTTCTTGCAAACCTGGTAGAATTCCAATCAATAAGAAAAATAACATGGCTTCAATAAATCAACGAAGGAGCACTACTGTTTACAGATCCTATCACTGCCCTAGGGGCTCTCACAGCACCATTATGTTCCAGATATATTAATAAACAAACATAAAGAAATGGTCAACATTAATTAGCTCCAAATAATACAATTTTTTAAAAAAAGGAAGTAGATTTTACACCTATAAGGATTACAAAAAATTTTAATGGACTGTCCCATTACTTGTCAAGGACAATTTGTTTCTATTCAACATCTTTTTACCCCTTGTTCCCTTAGAGAACTCTCCCTCACTCCTCATGGTGAACGTGTGATTCAGGCTGGCTAATCAGTCTCCTCTGGCAATACAGCGCTGAGCATGACCCAAGCAAAGATAATCAGTCCCCTCTCTGGCTAAAACACAGACACTGAGAAAGAAAAGTTCTTCTGCTGGGATGACAAAACTAGGATGACCACCTCAAACTGGAAATGGACATCTTGTCCAACATGTACATATGAAAATAGAAGTAAACTGAAACACATGGAGGCAGGTGATGAAGAAAGCCTCACATGCATGGAGTTAGTCACATACAGCCATGCCTGAACTCGGGATCTACAGGTCCTTGAATAACATCGTTTCATTCAATGTTGTTTCATTATAGACTATTGATGGGAGGGTGGGAAAAAAACCAAGTCCCAGCTGGGACCACTGCTACGTAGAGTTGCACATTCTCCCCATGACTGCATGGGTTTTCTCTGGGCACTCCAGTTTGCTCCCACATGCCAACAATGTACAAGTGAGGGAGAGAGAGGTAGAGAGACAGAGACAGAGACAGAGACAGAGAGGGAGGGGGGGGAGAGAGAGAGAGAGAGAGAGAGAGTTCGCACACGCATGCACATGCCCTGCGAGGGATGGGCGTCCTGTCCAGGGCTGGTTCCCACCTTGCACCCTGAGCTGCCCAGATAGGCTTCGGCGAGCCACCCACAACCCTGAACTGGAATAGGGAGGTTAGAAAACAATTACCTTGTTTTTATTAATTTTTCTTAAATGTATAGATAGCTCATATTTATTTTAACATTAGAAGTGTCTGGGGTCTTTATTTAGAAGTTTGATGATGTTTTTATGACCAGTTTCAGTCACAGTTTCCAAGAACCTATCAATGACATTAAGTGAAGACTTACTGTACTCCTGGAATTCCCACCTACAAAGGCCCATAAATTCCCTCTTTGCTTAATCAAGTTTTGAGTTAAATTTCTGTAAATTTATAATTGGTGAGGTTATACAAACATTAGCAAACTGAAGATGTAACCCTACTAGAAAACAATTTACTAGTACATTGTAAAAGCCCTAAAACCTATTCTATGTTCCTGAAGAAACTTTCTGAATAATAGTTACAAAGGTAGGCATGTATGTAAAACTTCAGATTATACACTGATTTGTGCACTTTGTTGTAAATAAATTTACTTGTAAAAAAAATTTGTGCCCCTCTAGTCCTACCTGGAAATGAACCTTAAGGATATAATTTTTAAAGGAAAACACTATGTATACGTAAACACTATGTATTCATTCACTACAGCACTAGTATTTAAATCAAAAACATAAAAACAACCTTTAGGTCCAATAATTGAGAAATGTATACAGTTTTAAAGATTATAAACTCCAAGGTTATACTAAATCATTCAAAAATGCCTGAAATTAGTGTTAATTTTTTTAAAAGAAAATTATAAAATTATATCAAAGCTAGAATTAAAACTAGGGCTTGAAAGGGAATACAAAATTAAATAAATATAAAATATTATTTATAATGATTCAAAATGAAATAGTGTAAATCTAAGAAAATATGTAGAGGACTTATATGTTAAACACTGATAAAAAAATCTAAACAGATGTAAACATATTTTATTCATGGATTGGAAAACTCAATACATTAAAAATGTCAATCCCCAAATTGATTACAAGGTTATGTAATTCCTATCAGAATCCCACTTTATAGATATAGACAAGATTATCTAAAATTCATATGGAAAAGCATAAGAACTAGACTAGCTAAAACAATTTAGCAAAAAATAAAGTAGCTGAAATCAATCTATCCAACTGTAAGACACATATAGCTACAACAATAAAGATTGTGTGGTACTGGCAGAGGGACAGGTACCGAGATCAATGAAATAAAACTAGGTACCCAGACGTAATCCCAACCAAGTACAGCTGACTAACGTTTAACAAGAATGTTAAGCAACTCAATGAAAGACAGTCTTTTCAACAAATGGTACTGGAGAGAAAAAAAACGAACTTGCTCTAAACCTCACGTTATACAAAAATTAACACAAAATAAGTCACAGGTTTAAACTTAAAACTATAAAACTTTTAAAAGAAAACTGGAGAAATCTTCATAAGCTAACGCTTGGTGAAGAATTCTTAGACATGACACCAAAAGCACGATCCATAACTAGAGGGGGGTGAAAGTCAATAAACTGGATTTCACCAAAATTTAAAACTTTTACTATGCAAGAGACCTGTTCAGAGAGTCAAAAGACAAGCTATATCCTCACCATGGAGTACCCATGGAATACCACCTAGCAATAAAAATTTACAAACTGTTGCTACAACTTGGAAGGCTCTCAAGGGCATCATGTTGAGGGGAAAAAGCCAATCTCAAAAGGTCATATACTGTATGATTCCATTCATACAATATTTTTGAAATGAATTAGAGATGGAGACATTAGTTCTTAAGAGTCAGGGATGGTGGGGAGTGTAAGCAGCATGGGTGTGATTACAAAGGGGTAGCACGAGAGAGATGATGGAATAGTTCTGTATCTTGATTGCAGTGGTGGTTACATAAATCTACACATATGATAAAACCAGAGAATTATATACACATATTATGCCAATGTCAATTTCCTGGTGCTGACACTGTACTGTGTAAGATGTAACCAATGGGAGCAACTAGGTAAACGGTATGCTAAACCTCTGAACTCTTGTTGCACTTCCTGTGAATCAAAATAAAAAGAAACATAAAATAAGCTGTTAGTGGACTTTTTATTAGTGTAAATAAACACTGAAGCAAATACTAAAATGGCTTTTTTAAACTTGACTGAAAACTGGCACAGCAGAATCTTAATGGCTAATTTTAGGCAATTCACCTCGAGTTTTTTAGTAGCATACACTGCCTCAACACATTCCCTAAATGATTCAAATCGCAGGAAAATAAATTATTACAGTTTTTCAAGTACCACGGCCATAGTTTTATCTACAAAGATTTGTGCGGGCCAAGCTGGAAGTTAACCTGCCTGACAGCTGACCAAATTATCCCTTTCCCTCACAGCTCCATCTCACCCCCGATATCTCCCGACCCCTTTAACTCTTCCTGAACACAGCTGAGCGAATAATCTCCTCAAAACACCACTTTTCCTCATATTCTGTGTTGCCCAGATGGCAGAACTTCTTACAACAGGAAAAAAGTTGAGGAGACATATTTCAGTTTAATTTAAGAAGAAAAAAGCTTTAAAAATAAACACAAAGCAATGTTAAGGAAAGCTGCTTCCAGAGGTAGCAAGTCCCGTATCACTGGGTATATGCAAGCATATGGGAACTGAACCTGTGAAACCTAGTCCAACCACAGAATTCTCTGATTCTGTATCGGTTCCCTGGTAGTCCTCCCTTCTTCACCTGGTATTCCAAGCCACCCTCTAAAATCTAGCTCCAATCTCTTCTCCCAGCACCCCTGTCCAGTCAGGGACCTCCCTCACTGCTCCCATGCACATCTTGCATCTGCTGTTTTGTTTTTTGCTTTTTTTTTTTTTTTTAACCTGGATGACTTTTTCCCCTCCCTTCTTCCACCTTTCAAGATCCAGTACACCTTCAGAAAGCTTCTCCAGTACCATGCTTACCTTCCCATTCTATTCCATTCCTTGCATGCTATTCATTCTATTAATTTACTTTTCATGTAAATTAACAGAATTATCAGCTCTGGGAAACAGGAAAAACAGTCCCCTGTGTGCTAGAAGACAGTATCTCTTCATCAGAGACCACACGTGATCACCCAGCCCTTTCCCCATTCTGGTTGCTCTCACACAAGCTTTTTCCTAAGAAATCCATTGTGAGCCAGTATACCAATCATTTATTCAGCCCTTTACTGAGCAGAATGTTGTTAGAAACAGTGCAGGAATAATACATAAAGGTGTGCCTCAGCTTCTTCAAGCCTTCTTCTCCTACACCCACCCAGAAATGTCTGTGAGCTACTATAGGGAAGAAGTTACTGAAACAGCAGCAAGTCTGATCATGGCCTTTGAGATCCAACTGTGAATTATAAGTACAGATTAAAAAACAACCAAAACAACAACAACCCTGTACTAGTAGAAGCTATTCCACATCACTCCACGTCCAATTTACCATCATGGGTCCTCTTTTTTTTTTTTTTTTTAAGATTTTTATTGGGGAATTGGGGTAAGGGGAACAGACACATTGCTGTCCTTTTGTTCTCAGTCTAGTTGTGGAGGACGTTGCTTCACTGGCCCAAGTTGGCACCATCAGTGCGCTCTTCCCTGGAGAGGTACATCAGTCGCCGGCTTCTGGACAGCCGCTCACTGCAGCTGCTGGCCACTCACGCTGACTGCTGGCTACATACGGTAGCCCATGGCAACCCACTGCCACAGGGGCTGCAGCCTACGCAGTGTCACTGGCCCTCATATGTGGGATCCGAACCGGGGCCCTCTGGCATCCCAAGCCAGTTCTTAACCATCGCGCCACTCGGCCAGCCCATGGGTCCTCTTTTTTTAACGTCTTTCCTTTATCAAACAAGTTTCACTGAGGCCTTCCCATCTCTGTCCCATGGATGTCTCCTACCCAGCTATGGGCCCTCTTTTTCGCGTCAGAACCCAAGGATTCATAAAATACATTTAGATACTGTTTTCTAGGTATTGTTAAAATACATATGTATGGGTCTGAGATTTCTTTTTGGGGTGATAAAAATACTCTGGAATTAAATCATGGTGATAGCTGCAAAACTGTGAATATACTAAAAAAAAACACTGAATTATGTACTTTAAAAGGGTGAATTTTATGTGAATTACATCTCAATTTTTTTAAAAGGTAACATTCCCCACTCTTATCCTGTATTTACATTTGGCTCTGGAGGGAAAACTCATTTAATTTTTGAGACAAGAGCCTCTCCTCACACGCTTCTTGGAAAACACAGTCAATTGTCTTCCTAAAACATTTAAGTACCTATCATGGACCAGGCGCCATGACAGGTGCCACAGAAAACGGTCACCAGACCAGCACAGAACCTGCCCTGCTGGAGCCTAAAGGGGGGAAAACAACAAATTATTTAATTACCACTGTGATAAGTTAAGAATAAAAAGTATAAAGTAAGAATGTTGTAATTAGGGAGGCGGTGTGGAGGTGAACAGGCTCCCAAAAAGAGAAAAGAATACGTCTAAGAGGCACATATGTGCCTCAGCCCATACCGGGTAGCTCCAACAACTAGTCTAGGTTGATTGGCAGTACAATGAAACCCCTAGATCAATTTGGTTGCAATGCGATTGATAACTGACTCCCATCCACCACAGGAGGCTCACTTGGCCATTTCACTGGCCTTGAGGTAAAGTGATCTTGCCTTTAGGTGAATCGTTTACCCACCGACAATGTTACTGGTAAGGTTTTAGTGTGTTCACAAATATTTGTATTTATTATTCATGTAATCAGGGGCAAATACAAAAAGAAATTTAAGTCATGCTAAAAAACTATACATTCAACTCTGGTTATTAATTATGATTGCATGGAAAGCACAGGGTTTGGATTGCACAAGCTCCAAGATAAAGAAGGTCTAGTTTATGGCTCAAAAGTGTTATAAATAAATACTTTTTGGAAAATAGTAAGCTCCATATCTTTAACAGTCTGGGAAAACCCTAGAGTAGAAGTCAGCTAACTGTGGGTTAAACCTGGCCCACCCTGTTTTTGTAAATAAAGTTTTACTGGCACACAGTCATGCCCATTTGTTTACATATTTTTATAGCTCCTTTCCCAACACAACTGCAGAAATGAATAGTGTCCACACAGACAGTACAGCCAGCTAGGTCTAAAATATTTCCTACCTAGCCTTTTACAAAAAAATTTGCCCATTTGTGCTAGACAAAAGTAGTCCACAATGATTCAGAACAAAGAAATCTTAGACATCCTTTAGCAATTAAGTGTTCCAATGGGTAAACAACAGACTTGACATGCAAAAAATTTTAACTCGACTTCAATCTGCTATGGTGCTCTAGGTGAATCACAATTACTCTGTGTTTTATACACCAATAAAATTCAGAGCAGTTAGGTCAGTTTTGCCTAAGTGCTCAGGACCACCGAAGGCAGGCCTGGGAAAGGTGTTTGTATTGTCTTTTGCAGCCTTACAAATTACCCCAAAAGTTGGTAACTTAAACATTACCTCCCCAAGTTTTCTGCAGATCAAGAATTCAGGGTTGGGGCTGGCTGAGTGATGCATTGGTTAAGAGTTGGCTTGGGAGCGCCAGCTCTGAGCAGCAGGGCCCAAGTTCAGATCCCACATGAGGGCCAGTGATGCTGCGCTCTCTACAGCTAAGATGATGAACAACAGCTCAACCTGGAGCTGGGCTGCCGTGAGTCGCCAGTGATAGCATAGGCTGCAGCCCCTGCTGTGGTGGGCTGCCATGAGCTACCGTGAGCGGCCAGCAGCCAGTGTGAGCGGCTGGCAGCTGGTATGAGTGGCCAGCGAGCGAGTGCCTCACCCGGGAAGAGCGCAATGATAATACCAACATGGGCCAGTGAAGCAACATCCTCCACAACTAGACTAAAGAACAAAAGGACAGCAACTTNAGGAAAAACCAAAACACAATGTTCTCACTGCCCAAGTCTATACATCTATTAAACACCATTTCCCACTAAAGGGAATGAGGGCTCCTCAAAAAAAAGGGGGAGGGGGCGCTTATGCCAGATCTCAGATATCCTACTACGCAGAAAGCAAGGAAGGGCACAAAGACTAATAAGATCAAAAAGACACAGGAACAAAGGGCCCATTGGCCAAATTTGCAACAAGTTGAGCTATCAAGAACAGACTATAACTATGATTGTTTGATTGATTGACAGACAGACAGACATCCTATGACCATAGAGAACCTGAAAAGAAAAGAAAGAGGGTAGGGAGGTAATTCGTTTTCTGTGAATGTATAATAGGGTTAGAGAATGATCATTTTGCAAACCCCACGGTAATAACTGATTCAGGTGAGGAGTATCAACGAGTGTTACCACCATTAAGTAAAAGGCTGTTGGGGACAGGATATTTGTAAGGCACCAAAGTATCGCCTGACAGGTTACTTACTAATTACAAAGGGGGCAAGATACACCTTTACAACATCAAGATCTAATAGTCACCCCCTGAACAAATAACTAACCTTTAACATTGCTAATAATGAAACACATATTATATGCCTAATACGATGAAATACGAAGTAGCCCATATTACCTATATTCTTCATCAAAAAAAATTTTTTAAGTTTTTCAAGAGCCTGTAACACTATCGGTGTTACTATAAACTGAACAAAGATAGTTGTGCAACGGCAAAATTAAAATGCTTAACCTCAGTCTAATGAAGCCTCTACCTTTTTCAATGCCATGGATACCTTTGGCCTATAAACCAGCTTGCCAATAGAAACATAATGTGAGACATTCATGTAATTTAAATTTTTCTAACAGCCACATTAAGAAAGTAAAAAGGTGGCCAGCCGAGTGGCTCACTGGTTAAAAGTTAGCTTGGGATGCTAGCTCTGAGCATTAGGGCCCCAATTCGGATCCCACATGGGGCCAGTGATGCTATGCCCTCTACAGCTAAGATGGTGAAGAGCTTGATCTGGAGCTGGGCTGCCGTGAGGCAATGGCGTAGGCTGCAGCCCCTGCTGCAGTGGGTTGCCATAAACTACCGTGAGCTTCCGGCAGCCGGCGTGAGCTGCCAAGATCCGCCGTGAGCGGCCGTCCAGAGGCCGGTGACCGATCTGCCTCACCTGGGAAGAGCGCAATGATCACAATACCAACATGGGCCAGTGAAGCAACATCCTCCACAACTAGACTAAAGAACAAAAGGACAGCAACTTGTCTGTTCCCCTTCCCCCATTCCCCAATGCTGCTCCCCTCTGTCAATTCCCCAATAAAATCTTTAAAAAAAAAAGAACTCAGAGTTGGATGGGCTGTCATCATCTGAAACTTGACTGGAGCTCGCGGATCTGTTTCCACGGTGGCTTACTCACATGGCTGTAAAGCTGGTACTGACTGTTAGCAGGAGACCTCAGTTCCTCTCCATAGGACCTCCTGAGTGTCCTTATAACATAACAGCCAGCTTCCCCCAGAGTGAATAATCCATGGGAAAGATCCAGACGAATACAATACTCCTTCTATGACTTTGCTTCGAAAGTAGCAATTCTATTCTTTATAGAAAGCAAGAGTCTCTAAGTCCAACACACATTCAAGAGCATCAAAGTTAAGTTCCACTTTTTTAAAAGAGGGGTATCAAAGAATCTGCAGACATACTGACATCACTACAGGGTTTCAAATGATGAACAGCTTCAACACCATAACAAGGCTTGATTCAAGAATCTGTGTTTAACCATTTTCATAACATGTATTTTGTTCTACTTATGCTAGGAGAACATTACTTCACCACTTGTTAAGTAATGATGGGAGGCAGTTATAGTTTTGTTTTAGCTTTTTTATTCCCCCAAAGAGAAGGCAAATTATGGGGAATAGATCTTGATCATAAATAATTGCTAACCTGGACTAGGACAGACAAGTACTTGTGATTCAGAGCCACATAAGAGATTTTCTCAGATATAAACAAAAATAACAAGAAAACAGAGATTTAGATATGCATTCAAAATTGGGGGATGCATATATTGTTACCATGATTACTACAGTTTTCATCAGAGAAACTTCTGAAACAAGGAACATATACAGAGTGAAATAAAAAGTTACCTGCAACAATTAAATGTATTCTGAAAATAAATGTTTTAGTCACTAGCCAATGAACACTTGGCCAAATTCATCATTAATATTATTGTGAGTTTCATTACAGGAGGCAAGAAGGCCTGCGGAGGAAAACTTTCACACAGTGGACAGTGGAGGAATAGCCATCCTGATTTTCTCAACAGAAAGCTCAAAAATTATCTTAACTGGGGCCGGCCGAGTGGCGCGATGGTTAAGAACTCGCTTGGGATGCCAGAGGGCCCCGGTTCGGATCCCACATAGGAGGGCCAGTGACACTGCCCTCTACAGTTAAGATGCTGAACAACAGCTCAACCTGGAGCTGGGCTGCCATGAGTCGCCGGCGGCGGCGTAGGCTACAGTACCTGTGGCAGTGGGTTGCCATGGGCTACCATGTGTAGCCAGCAGCCAGCGTGAGCGGCCAGCAGCCGCAGTGAGTGGCCGTCCAGAAGTCGGCGACTGATCTGCCTTGCCAGAGAAGAGCACAATGATGGTGCCAGCTTGGGCCAGTGAAGCAACGTCCTCCACAACTAGATTGAAGAACAAAACGACAGCAACTTGTCTGTTCCCCTTCCCCCAATTCCCCAGCGCTGTTCTCCTCCCTGCAATTCCCCAATAAAAAAAAAATCTTTAAAAAAAAAAAAATTATCTTAACTGGACAATTAATCTGCTTTAAAATAAATTAATTCAAAACCCACTCTACTAGGTTGAATAGTGCCACCAAAATGTCATGTTCACACAGAAGCTGTGAATGCGGTATTATTTGGAAATAGGATCTTTGCAGATAATAATCAAGATGAAGTCACACTGGATTTGGGTAGACCCTAATTCGATCACTGATGTCCTTATCAGAGGGAACTTTGTACACAGAGACACAAAGGGAGAATGACATGTGACAATGATGACAGAAATTGGAGTGGTGTGTTTACAAGTCAAGAGACACCGAGGATGCAACAACCACCAGAAGCTAGGAGACAGCGTGAAACAGATTTTTCCTCTGAGCCCCTAAGAAAGAATCAGCCCTAACAATTTTATTTCAGATAGCTGGCCTACAGGTGTGAGAGACAAATGTCTGTTGTTCTAAGCCAAGTTTGTAGTAACTTATGTTACAGCAGCCCTAGGAAACTAATACATCCAACGAGCTAGTATTACGAAATTTAAATAATCTCATCATTTGCAGTATAAGAAATATTTGTCTTCAGCCTAAAAACCGAGAAAAATATTTACCATTCAAGGTTTTTAGTTCGCAAATTCAAAACAAATGAAGATAGCATCTCCATTTAATGCATTGCCCCTTTTGAGTACTGTCACAGGGATGAATGTGACATAAAACTCCAATGGATTATGAACACTGCTGTCAGCCCTCAGAGAGTCACTGAAGTTCTCCCAAAATCCAGCAAAGCGCCTACACAGAGTAGGGGCTCAGTTCACATTGGTTGATATCCAAAAGCCCTTACAAAAAGCTCTTTGTTGAAGTCCTCCTGCAAGACCAAAAGTTTAAAACAAAACTACAGGTTTCAAGAAGTTAATCTTCCACATTTAAAGTCCTCTTGTCATACCCTGTAGCATCATAGTGATGACAGTAACTACTGGTAAGCTGTGGGTTATAATTTCACTTATTAATTCTGAGTTTCCCAGATTGAATTTATTTCAAACTCAAACCAGTGCAAATACCCATGGCTGATTTAATATACCAGTCTGACAGAATGGGGCAATTTCTATGGTATCCTCAGAACTGCCAAACGTTTTTCCATTTTATCACCCCTGTATCTTCAGCATGAACTAAAAAGAGGCATTACCGTAAGATAAAAAAGATAAACTTCTGCCCTGTTTATTTTCTATCAAATTGTGTTGTAACACTTCTAAGGCTCAACTTTTACTTGGAAACCCCAAGAGAAGTGGAGTCAGTCTCCAGAAAAGATGTTCCTTTATTACTATCTCTTATGATTAAAATTTAAGCCACTGCAACATAGTACATCTCCAGTAACAAATATTAGTTACTGAGAACTGGCAAGCCTATGAGAATATCCAGCACAGAGTTACCTTCGAGGAGTAATTTTCTAGAAAGATCTGCCTTTCTATATATAAAGAAGCAGGGTTGACCCACCTTGTTTTCGAACATCTTCTACAGCAGCCACGAGCTCCTCCTTGAGAAACTGGCTCTCCTTTGCAATTTTATCCCCCTTCTCCAAGAAATTCTCAGTTGCTTGTTCAACAGATGCAGCCAAAACATGCGCCTTCTTAGAACGACCTCTCTTCTTATTCGAGGGCCCCTTACTGTTGGTGTTTACCAGAGTTGTAACCTAAAAGTTTCATTTTTAAAAAATGAACTGCAATCAATTAAAATGAAAATAACGGAGACTACCATCTTTAGTCCAAAGCTAGAATGAATAAATTATTCATAACAAAATGAAACATCACATTCATGAGTCCACCAAGCATTAACAAATTAACATACAAATCTCTTCATATTAAAGATATAAAGCAATGATACTCTATTTAAATCGTTTTCAAAATAGTTTAGCTATCTCAATGTGTAAAAAATATATTTTAATTCTTCGAACACGATCATTAGGTTTTTAGTTTCATTTTGTCAATTAAAAACTGATTAGAAAAAAGTTAGACATCTCTACTACATGTCATCAAGAAGTTTCAGAAAGAAGTCACCAATGAACTTAGCTTTAGCTGGAGTTTACATTTTTCCCCCGTTTTCAATCTGTGCAAAATGTTTTAGGATAACTTACTTCTGAAATCTTCTCAGTTTATTCACACAAATCTCAGCAATTGATTAGTAAAGGCCCTTAAGAAAGAAAGGAATGACTGCCCAAAGTAGCCTACTGTGGTGGTGTTTTAAGTCCCAGAACATAAACCATCATAAATACGTACAATACCAAATGACCTGCAGGTTAAAGATGACTAAAGATTTGTTCTCAGTGTAATGGGTCACACGGAAGACCTACTGAGACCTGCAGCAGATGGGTGACAAGAGTATAAATATTCCCAAGTCTTACCACACACTCCCACACATATTTTTGAAATTGTGTGTGTGTGTGTGTGTGTGTGTGTGTGTGTGTGTGTGTGTAATACTAATTTATACTTACCATTTGGAGTGGAGTTTTTAAAACGATAGCACATGCCACCACATTTCGTTTTCTCTCTCATACACACACATACACGCACACTAGTAAACTGTGCCAAAACACTAAAAAATGCACAGCTAGCTGTTAACAGTTAATGAAATGTCATCACATTGTGCTATTTGTATTTGTAACAGAACATACCAAACCTACGCCCTCAAATTAAATTACCTGCTAACAGACAATGAAAGGTGTTTAACAGGGTGAAGAGACATAACAGTCAAGTCTCCATATCCCCATCTTTCTTGGTTATATCTTTCAAGAAAAGGGCGATGCCAAGAAAATGTCTGCAAAATGCAAACATTTGGAAAGTTGCACTACAAACTACTAGCCCCTCTTCTTGCCAATAAGGCTGAAGAAAACAGCAGCAGCTAAAGGGTTGTTTCTAAAGGGTTAAATAAATCCATACATCAACATTTAATTATTACTGGAGCCTAATCATGAAGTACTATCAACCTAAACTCAACCCCTCAAATTAAGCCTTTAACTAAATAACCTTGCTCTGTGTTTGTTACCCAGGCCTACTGCTGTGGAACCTGATACAACTATGTATTTGTTTTCAGATTCTTACCTGTGTAACAAGAGGTTCCAACAGTCTTTCAACCGCCAGTGTCCTGATCTCTAGACTTTTGGGGTCCCATTTGAAGTTTATGTTGCCTGCGTGGACAGCAGTCATTTCTGAAAGAGAAACAAAAAGCCAAAGTCAGGCAAACATCAAACAAACACAAAATATGTAACAAATCTTCTCCTACTTAAGGACTTTTGTTATCAGGAAAGCTACATGCACCATAAGATGAAAACACTGTTACTAGTCCGCACATGAAGGCCCACTGACTGCTTACAACCTCTTCAAGATTTCGAGTTTACAAACATTAGGGGCACCAGAAGAGGGCATTCCCAAACACACAGGCACCAAAGCATTTCTACTTCCAGTTTTTCCACGCCGGCTTGGAAGCAGGATGAAAAGCTCAAAGTGAATAAAGGCTAACACAGGAGATTCTGATTTTTCTTACTCCACATTTATAGTAGAGTATTATCTAAATGGTACATCTTACTTCATTTTCTGATGGAGTCCTGGAGAACATCTTGTCTTACTGTATTAAAACATAAGGCTTAAGTCGGCTGCCCTCTGCACCTACAGCTATCATCACTCACAGCCAGGAGAAATTTCAAGTCGCACTTAGTCAAATATCACTGTATCAGTGTCAAGGTAAACTTCCATTAGAGGCTTTAAGACTAAGGTGAACATACCAGTCAGTGTTTGCTTCTAAAAGTAGGGCCTTAAATACAACTTGTAAAATTCCATTCTAAAGGAAAAATTAAGGTGCATGTAAAAACCTGGATACAATGATGTTCACAACAGCACTGTATACAATCATTAAAAATTGGAAACTATCTCAATTTCACACAACAGATCACTGAATAAATTGTGCTGTTCTTAAAAAACAATGACAAAACTCAGGAAAAACCAAAACACAATGTTCTCACTGCCCAAGTCTATACATCTATTAAACACCATTTCCCACTAAAGGGAATGAGGGCTCCTCAAAAAAAAGGGGGAGGGGGCGCTTATGCCAGATCTCAGATATCCTACTACGCAGAAAGCAAGGAAGGGCACAAAGACTAATAAGATCAAAAAGACACAGGAACAAAGGGCCCATTGGCCAAATTTGCAACAAGTTGAGCTATCAAGAACAGACTATAACTATGATTGTTTGATTGATTGACAGACAGACAGACATCCTATGACCATAGAGAACCTGAAAAGAAAAGAAAGAGGGTAGGGAGGTAATTCGTTTTCTGTGAATGTATAATAGGGTTAGAGAATGATCATTTTGCAAACCCCACGGTAATAACTGATTCAGGTGAGGAGTATCAACGAGTGTTACCACCATTAAGTAAAAGGCTGTTGGGGACAGGATATTTGTAAGGCACCAAAGTATCGCCTGACAGGTTACTTACTAATTACAAAGGGGGCAAGATACACCTTTACAACATCAAGATCTAATAGTCACCCCCTGAACAAATAACTAACCTTTAACATTGCTAATAATGAAACACATATTATATGCCTAATACGATGAAATACGAAGTAGCCCATATTACCTATATTCTTCATCAAAAAAAATTTTTTAAGTTTTTCAAGAGCCTGTAACACTATCGGTGTTACTATAAACTGAACAAAGATAGTTGTGCAACGGCAAAATTAAAATGCTTAACCTCAGTCTAATGAAGCCTCTACCTTTTTCAATGCCATGGATACCTTTGGCCTATAAACCAGCTTGCCAATAGAAACATAATGTGAGACATTCATGTAATTTAAATTTTTCTAACAGCCACATTAAGAAAGTAAAAAGGTGGCCAGCCGAGTGGCTCACTGGTTAAAAGTTAGCTTGGGATGCTAGCTCTGAGCATTAGGGCCCCAATTCGGATCCCACATGGGGCCAGTGATGCTATGCCCTCTACAGCTAAGATGGTGAAGAGCTTGATCTGGAGCTGGGCTGCCGTGAGGCAATGGCGTAGGCTGCAGCCCCTGCTGCAGTGGGTTGCCATAAACTACCGTGAGCTTCCGGCAGCCGGCGTGAGCTGCCAAGATCCGCCGTGAGCGGCCGTCCAGAGGCCGGTGACCGATCTGCCTCACCTGGGAAGAGCGCAATGATCACAATACCAACATGGGCCAGTGAAGTGACGTCCTCCACAACTAGACTGAAGAACAAAAGGACAGAAACTTGTCTGTTCCCCTTCCCCAATTCTCCAACACTGTTTCCCTCCCCCCAACTCCCCAATAAAACCTTTAAAAAAAAAAGTAAAATGAAACTGATGAAATTAATTTCAACACTATATTTTATTTAACACAATATATTGGGCCAGCCGAGTGGCTCAGTTGGTTAAGAGCTCGCTCAAGAGTTTGAGCTCTGAGCAACAGCGGTTCGAGTTCTGGCCCAAGCTGAGCAGCCGCTGAGCTGCCAACAGGTGGCAGGACGGCTCAGCTAAAAAAAAAAAAAAACCAAAAAATACGTATACATATTTAACACAATATATCCAAAATATTATCATTTCAATATATAATCAGTATTTTTTAGAATTATTAGATATTTTACCTAAGTGCTAAGTGTTCCAAAGCTAGGATGTGTTTTACACTTGGGGCACGTTTAAATTCAAATAAGCCACATCAAGTGCTCAATAGCTACATTCGGCTACTGACTCCTATACTGGACAGTGAGCGCAGCTATAGACCCTTTCTCAGATTGTCTTTTAAATGCATGAAATACAATTCACAAGATAAGAAAGGAAACGCACACTCATATATTAAATTTCAGCTATCAAAATACTTTATAAACAAATGTGTAATACAGCCATATATGTGCTTTATTATTATTAAATAAGTCTGATAACTACAAATTAATACACATGCACATTTTTTCAAGATAATCATAATTGTTGCAGATGTGAAAAGCACTGAGATTCTTACTGGTGACAAAGTTATAGGCTCAACTGAAAACTGTAGTTTGTTGTCTACATCAATATAGAAGGAAATGCTAAATTCCTCTTAATAGTGAAAACAAAGACAGAATTTTTCTAATACAAATTCACTGCAGGTTAAGAAACCCTAACCTAGACTGAATTTCAAGTTTATAGAAAGTAGGTGTTTATAGGATATACAGAATATCATGGAAACAGACAACTCCAGATTGTAGGGCATTCTACAAAGACAACGAGACTTTAACTCTTTAGAGTCAATATTTGGGGAGAGAGGATGAGGACTATTCTAGACTAAAAGGCCCAGGAGACATAAGAATCTAATGCAATATACGCACCATGTTTGGAGCCTGGTTTAAACAAACAGCTATTAAGACATCTGTAGGAAAACTGGAAAAATTTTAATATTTATTAAATATTGTATGATATGGATTTATTGCTCAATTTCATAGATGTGATCATGAAACTGTGGCTATGTAGAAAAATGACTATATTTAGGAGATGCATGCTGAAATATTTAGGGGGGAATGTCAAAATGTAACTTTCAAATGGTTCAGCAAAAGTAAAATTAGATACACAAAGAGATCAAGGAATTATTTTAAAACACTCATATTGTTAAATCTAAGTGGAGTGAACGAGTAGTCACAGATTTATTCTTTTAGCTTCTTTGTATACCTGAAATTTCTCATTTAAAAAATTGGGGGAAATGTTACAAAGGTTTGTGAGTTAATGTTCAAAATGCATACTACTAAAGATGTTTATATTATGAAGTATAACTGCAGGGGAGAAAAAAGATATCTGGATATATAAACCAAAATATTAATAATAATGATGTTATCTCTAAAAGTTGAGGACTATAAGTGGTTTTAACATTCTTTTTGCCTAACTGTATTTTCTGATATTATAAAATCACACAAGTATTTAGAAAGTCATTTTTGTAACAAAAAAAAGAATAGTTTATTAAATACAAGATGTAAGAAGGACAATACACTCAAAAGGCATGCCTGATCATCAATTAACCACTAACTTGTTTCCTCATTTATAAAATAAGACTCATTACCTTCAGAGTGCTTTTGAGGGCTTTTGTGAAGATTAAATAAATCTAATCTGATGAATACAATGAGATCCACTGAATAAAATGATAATCCACGAGTCCAGGCTAACATGATTAAAGAAGGAAAAGTTCTTCCATACAAAGGAAACCAACTAATAAATGTAAAAGAAATCATGTATTTGGGGGGGGGGGGAATCTCCATTTAGGCAACATCATAATAATTGATTCAGGCAAGAATCTTTGAAGAATGGTAAACCGAGTGGGTAAAAGTTTACTAAGAAACTGAATATTTACACAGTCCCATGGTAACTCCCAAGAGATTATTTATCCATACAAAAGGGGGGAATATAGTAACTTTACAGTGGAGAAACCTGGCAGACACCACCTTAACCAAGTGATCAAAATCAACATCCCCAATAATGGGGAAAATTGACATCATGTAGCTATGCACTGAGAAAAACTACATCACTTTCTTTGGCATTTCCTACCAAAATTATACAATGTCAATCTCATCATGAGGAAACGTCAAATAAACTCAAATGAGAAATATTCTACAAATTAACTAGCTGTAGTCTTCAAAAATGTCAAGGTAAGAAAAACAAAGACAGATTGAAAATTCTTCCAGGCTAAAAAGGCAATGACAACCAGGGCAACCAGTTATCTGAGTCAGTTAGAGCGCAGTGCTCATAACACCAAGGTTGCCGGTTCGATCCCCGCATGGGCTGCTGAGCTGCACCCTCCTCAACTAGATTGAAACAACCTGACTTGGAGCTGGTGGGTCCTGGAAAAACACACTGTTCCCCAATTAAAAAAAAAAAAAAAGACATGACAGGTTAATGCAGTAATTTTAAACTGAAATTGTACTGGAAGGAAAAACCATTGAGACAATTGAGAAAACAGGTTCTGAGTTAGATAATAGTATTGTATTAATGTTAAAATTTCAAATTTCCATCATTATATTGTAGTTATGTCCTTGTTTCATGTAATTGGCATGATGTCTGCAACTTACTGTCATGTAGTTCAGCAAAAAAATAATGTATTAAATATATGTATATAAACAGGAATGGAAAGTGTGAGGGAGTTGGAAGGAGAAGAAAGGAAGTGAGGGAGAAGAGGGACAAGGAGGAGGGAAATGGGGGAAAAGGGATAGGAAGAGAAGGGATAGAGAGCGAGAGTGGTAGGAGCAGAGAGGGGAAGGGAGGAAGAAGTAGAGGAAGGAAGGGGAAGGTAAGAGGAGAGGGAGGAGAAACAGCAAGAGGAGGGGAGAGGGAGGGAAATACCTTGAAATGTGACTAGAGTGGCTGAGGAATTGATTTTTTAAATTTTATTTCATTTTAATTAATATTAAATAGCCACTAGTGACCATCTTATCAGACAGTACCGTTCTAGAACTCTCTACAGAAAGTAACATCAAACACCCAAATTCTATATTAAAATGATGGCCAGGACAAGACAGAAGTGCAGGTCTGTGACTAGCCCACTCCTGACAACTTTAATATAAAAATATCATCTCCCATAAATGCATGCTTGAGGCAAAAATAGGTGGACCCCTTTAAATAATGCTGAAAATATTAGTGCAGGCATCACCTAACATTTCACCAAGACTTATCCTAAGCATCACAAAATTTTAGAATCACTGGAGATGGGGCGCCAAAAGGAATTTGGATTTGCTTGATCTGGTAACACAGAATGCTGGTTCCCAGGGGATTAGTTTCATTGCAAGTAGGCAAATACGCTCTCTACACTCATGTCAGGCCTATACTTTGTTTTCTAAAGGTTATTTGTCCACTAAACTGATCAGCCCAAGTCAGCAAACTTTAGAAGGTGAAGTGCTCTAGATTGCTAACAACAGCTTGAGCGAAGGTCATCAAATGTCACAGATAAGACATGTCTGAAAGAATAATTTGCCCCACGGATTCTGCATTCCTATATCCTAGAATCGCATAGGCACTGCATTCGCACAAATACAGCAGAAATCCTTTCAAGGTTGTAGAGGGAAGCAGCCAAGAGATAAGTGAAGCTAGCTGCAAGCAGGCATCTGATTACATTTGTGTTTTAATTAGTAAACAAGTACAACCTACAATTCATTTCCCCAAAGAAATACATGCTGCCATTTTTTCTTGAAATAAAAAGACATCTTGAAAAACAGGAGCCCAGGGGAAGGGCAGTTAGCCCAACCGCCGCCTGGGAAAAGTACTAGGCCTGAGGACTTGGTAACTTCTGAAAACTAGCAAATCTAGGTCCGAACAGCACACACATACATTCCCATCTCTTTAGAACCTACAGTTCAGGCCCACTTTTCCTACGTGAGCAAAACTGGGGACCAAGATGAGAGTACTGGCCTGAGAGATAGGGTCTCAGGTCACAGGAAACCTGTGGAGAAGGAAGGCTGTTTGGAGACACCTGAAGAGGAAAGATGGAGAAAGTAGCCCAAGGTAAGCCTGCAAAGGCTGGGCCGGCCCAGTCAGGGGGAAAAACAGGGGGGCAGAGTCTGACACTTGGAGAAAAGCTAGGTTTGTCTTAGAGAAAAGAACACACTCTTGAAGATTTGTACACATGTTGATAATTAAAATACAGCTCTCAAAAATCTTCTTGGTCTTCTGTTTTCCTAATTTTCATACTTTGGGGTGCCAAATAATTTCGCTTTCTTCTTAACTCGAAAAAAGGCAGTGTGTAAGCACAATAATAAACTGCCAATGACACCTGACACTCTGGGTCTGGGGAGACCACTAGGAGGGGCCAGGACTGGGTACATCCGGAAAGCATTTGCCCAGCTGCCCATCAGCTCTAAACAGTCTTTATCACGCAATCCTAGGGTTAAGCAGGTCATCCAATTTTGATAGAGATCCAGAGATGCAGATTTTTACGTGAAATCTCCCAACTTTAACGTTAGCAACTAGTTCTAAAAATTTTACCACTGTGCAGGAAAAGCAAACGTGTCTGAGCACTATGTTTACCTTGTTAGTCACCACTTTACAACCACTGAACAAGACTCTCCCCAAAACCTCTTCCAGTTCTACATTCCACAACTCCAGTGTCCTCTTAAGTAATTAAGGTCTCTGCGGAGGTCTCCAGCCTCCCCCATAAAAACTCACCAGATGCAGGCTCCCACTAAAGGTGTTAAGGCAAAGGACTCAATCACTCACTAACACTGAGAAACTTGAAATATACTGACACTTGAAAATTGAGAACCCAATTCAGTGTGTTTTCCAGTCTTTCAATAACCATGATGGCAGCTTCCTGCCTTGTGCAGCATCATTCATCAAAGGCCCTGCTAAGAGTGACACCTAACATTATTAAACTATACTACGGAGCCAAGTAATGCTCTTGGTGACCCCAACCCTAGAAAGATTTCAAAGTAAAAGTAGAATACTTAAAATCTTATGAGAATATGCTGTCTGGAAATAATACGGCTTCCAATACAAGCTTTGTCACTAACTTACTGTCTGACCTTGCACCTCTCTGAATCCTCACTTTTCTCATCTATAAAATACAGGGGTTGAATTCTAAGTTCCAAGTCCTTCCAGCCCTGACATTCTAGTATTCCCTTTCATCTATATTTTCTCTCCATAGCCTCTGAATTGTTTTATGAAATGTAATTAATTTTCCCCAGGTTTAGTCTGTGGTCTTCCTAGCTATATTTTAAGTTTAAGGATAACTATGTTTACGCTTCTTTATGTCCCTTAAGTCGCTGTCAAGAGAGGTGCTTTATACAGAGCAGACACAGTATTGGTTGAACTGAATTTATGCAACCTGATTTTAAAATATTTACAAGCCTACCAAGACAAAGCTCCTGCCTTAATCTTAGTCATATCTTCTGCTTCTCTACAATTAATGGTATTGTTTAGAGTAGCTAAACAAATAAGTTTTAAACTCATGGCAGTTTCTAAGTTTTCCAATTAACTTACAGAGCACTCCTTCACAAGATCTATGACAAAACCTCCTACAGCTAGCCAACCTTAATGAATTACAGCAACCTTCGGTTTTTCTAGGAGGGATCATGCTTAGTGGAACTAAACAAAAAGTTAAACTGTAGTTATACAGTCTTCATTACCTTATAAACAGCAATCCTGGCTATAAAGCAAAAGTTCACTATAAATTCAGACAGAAGCAGAGATGTAGGTGTTTGACTAGCAATCTTTATGAGAGAAAGACAAGTGAAGAAGCGACAAGCAGAAAACAAAAGCCTCGTTCCATCAGAACCAGAGGCTGATTGCTGGCAAACTGCCTCTCTCACGCAGAGCTCCATACCTTCTCCAAAGACATTAAATGTTCATTTACAACAGAATAGCCACATCACTCTTAACACGTGTCTGCTCCAAAGCTTTACAATATCCTTACCACACTACTCAATGCCAATTTTTTTTAACAGCAAGGTTAAGTTAATGCAATGTTAGGATGGTTCATTTAAATGCAAATCAGGAAATTTAGAAATTAAAAGTACTCACGGTAATGTTAACTGTCACATTGTACATGATATAGGACAGTGGATTACTAGTGCAGTCACAAGGGTGCAAGGTTGCCGCTGCATTAAACAGTTAGTTAACAGAGCTGTTGGAATCTCAACTCTCAAATCTCGCAGTGACTGTCAAAAAAACAAGGTAACCCTTATAATTAAGACTCACCCTGACACCTGCCTATTTTACTAAATCCCCCTGTAAGCCTGTCATCTTCTAAAATATAAACTGGTTAGGGACTGGGGGGGGG
>NW_017731361.1:1595262-1611696 GCF_001890085.2 Hipposideros armiger | reverse complement strand
AAAAAAAAAAAGAAAACTTGTGGGGTTTTTTCCCAAAAAAAATGTAATCTCTTTCTAATCACAAGCACAACATCATCATCCAAAAAAATGCTTAGCTTTGGTCAAACCTAAGAGCCAAGACATAATCAGAGTAGTAAAATTTCCCATCTGCTGCAGAGTACCTGGATTACATAAACCACCATTGTATGTGATCAACTCATCATATACCAACAAATACATTTTGTATCAGGCCCTTATATGGCACACGATAGAGTCACTCTCCTTCCAGGTATACAGATCTATGAGAAAAAAGACATTTGGCTAGGTCTTTATTATTTTTTAAAGACTATAATTATTTATTATGATTATAATTATTTTTAAAGATTGTAATTATTTTTAGTCATAATAAAACATTTAATCACTCTCATTTTGTTCCTTTTTTATTTTCTTGGGCAATGGGGAAACACAAGGATAGCTGAACGAAAGAACTACCATGCCACAAGCATCAGGAGACAATGATTACCAAAAACACTAAGCAAAGGACAAAAGGTAAACCTAAAAAAAAAAATTTTTTTTCAGTCAACCATTTAGCCACTCAATCAGCAAATATGAGTGCCTTCTCCATATCAATACTATTCCAGGCAGCCCAGAACAAGACCAAAAAACTCTGCCTTTGTAAAACATACACTGTCGTAATGGCATAAATAAACAAATATGACAGCATCAGTGCTAGGAAGAAAACTAAGCAGGGTAATGGTCATGGAATTAAGTAGGGTCCTTCCTGGGCCCTTCTGTCTTGATAACATTTGAGCTGAAATCTGAAGGTCAAGGAAGAGCCAGTCAAGTGAGCATCTAGGGGAAAAGCACTGCAGGCAGAGTTAACAGGGACAAGGTTGCATCTTCTAGGACTTAGAAAAAGAGAAGACCAATGTGGCTAGAGCACAGGGCAAGAAGAGGTGAGAGATCAAGTGAAGAAGAAACAAACAAACAAACAAAAAGTCCAGTGCTGCTGAAGCGACCTCAGTGTGGACCAATATTTCAGTCAGTTTACTTAGCCTCCACCCCATGTGGTTGAGACCATTAACAATGGATGTGTTGAACAGAAAGCTGCACCAAGCCCTCATAACAGACAACTGATTATGGATGCACAGGAGGTCCCTGTTTCCATAAGAAACTGGATGACTCTGGTCTGAAAAGCAAAGAGGAAACCAGCATCTGGACTGGAGGCACAAGAAAAAAGAGAGACAAGGGAAAAGAGGTTTTGTTTTAGAACAATGAGACTAAGAGGCAGAGGAACTTGAATGCAGCTGAGAAGCCCACAGGAAGAAGAGGACTGTACTTTTCATGGAGAGCCGGAGACAAGATGCCTGCACCTGACTAAAGTCTAAGAAGTTACCCAGACTGTGTGAGAAAATGAGAAAACAAGCAATAATTGTCTCTAAAACTTGTGTTGTAGTATGACCTATTGATGACCTAGTTTGTCATTCATTCGTTCATTCATCAATGACTGACTAGTTACCATGTCCCAGGATACTGCTAGGTGTTAGGGACACAGAGACCAAAATTAGAAACCCCTACCCAACCATCACAGCAATTGGCGATTAAGTACAAAAGGAAACAGGTACCTTTAAACACTCTATTGGCAGACGCCACTAATCCAGTGTTTAAACTTAGCATCGCCACCAGGGAACAACAACCTGACAACTGCAATGCCCTGAGAAAGGTACAGCATCACATATGCAGTATTCTTGCCAAAAGTGGGAACTGACAAATCCAAACTGTAGGACATCTACAAAACTCGCCCTAAATTACTTCAAAAATGTCAATGTAATAGGGGGAAAAAATGAACTGGAAATCAAAACTCAACCTGACAACTAAATGCAGTATATGATCTTTTATTGATTCTTGAGTTTAAAAAAGACGATAAAGGACATCACTGGGAAAACTGGTGGAGTTTAACAAGAATTTGGACTGTTCGTGAGATCAGGACTTCTGGGGATCTTGTTAAAAGGCCAATTCTGATCCAGCAGGGCTAAGTACGACGTAAGACTGCATTTTTCACAAGCTTGCAGGACAACAGACACTGGTTCTTAGACCACTCTTTAAATAGAATTAAATAATGTTACTACATCAATGTAAAATTTCTTCTGTAATATTGTAGTTATTGTAAAGGCAATGTCATTATTCTTAGGAGTTACATGCTGAAGAACTTAAAGGTGAAGTGCCCTGATACTACAGTTTACTCTCAAATGCCTCAGAAAAAAAGTTTATATAGAGTAATTGAGCAACTTGGAAAATGTTAACAACTGATGAATCTAAGTGAATTGATGAATCAAGTGCTCATTGTACTACCCATTCCACTTTTCTGTACATTTAAAGATTTAAAAAGAAAAAAAAAGTTGGTGGGGGGGAACGCTCAGTCTAGACAGGAAAATGTTACAACACAAAAAAAAGTATAAAGTTGTAAAGTGCTCGATCAGTGCACAAGAGGAGCACCCAGAGGGGTCCCCAATGGACCAGGGAGTCCTCACTGAAGATCTGATGCACAGGATGGGGGGTGGGGGACAGCTGTTTCAGGCTGTGCAAAGGGACAATGACACTGGAGAACTTTAGCACCTTCCAAGAACCACAAATATGAGTGAAAACTAGAAGATGGATACAGAAATAACAGAAGACAAGGCTGAAAGACAAGCAAAGAAATCTAGAAAAGCATTAGAGGTTTGGACTTTATCTTTCCTAACTTAAAAATATTTTAGCCCCATACTATTCTTACTGTTTATAATAGTTACTTAAGAAATATTAAACCAAAGACAAAGGAACAAACCCCTCTTACAGTTACCATGGTGAAGGCCAAGCGTGGTCAGCAGTGCCTTCCTAAACAGAGTGGCATTTCCCCAACCTGAAGGACTTACACACACAACTGTAGAGCTGAGTTCCCCAAACTCCACAGGCCCCACACCAAGCCTTTTCCTCCCAGTCTGTTTCCCCTATGGCCTTCCCCATGTGCACTGACCCAAGGCTCCACCAAACTCAGTCCCTAGAAGAAGACTCTAGGTGCCCTTCCCTCCTATGCCCTCCCCTCCGCTCTGCACCTCAGTAAATACCTCACTGTACTAACCCTTTCTGTTCTCAGAGCTCTTGGCCTAGGTCCTGGTTTAGGCTGCATAGGAGTCTTCTCATTTCCAGTCGTTCCGGAGAAAGCCCCAGTTATCGGCATAGGATCAACTTGCTTCTAAAAAAAAAAACCCTGGGATTGTTTCCATATGGGCAAGATGAAGCTGAAACTCCCACAAACAAACGTGACCCGCGATAGGCTGTCAGCCTCTGCATCTGCTACCACTGCATGCAGCCCTTCTCCAGAGCATATGCACATCTCCAGACCTTTACACACCCCTTTGCTCTACCCAAAACGCCCTTCCAGGCTTTTCCACCTTCCTTCAAGACTCACACAAATGTCCTCTGCTTCCACAGAAAGAGCTGTCCTCTCTTTTCTGGTCCCCCCAGCACTTTACAAGCATCTCTCTTGCAGCACTTGCCACAGAGCACTGCATCAGCGAAGCTGAGAGCTCCTCTGAGCACCGGGACCATGGCTTTTTTGAGCATGGCAACTTTCATCTCATAGCATTCTATAAATGATTAACTGAATTGGTTCGAATGTTTCACACATGTGGAAAAAATAAGAAATGTCTCTCTTGTTTTAGATCAATAAAAATGGGTATAGATGCTTACATATCAGTGATATTACTAAGGCTAATTCCATTATCCTGTAAACTTCTTGAGGTTAGCAGTAGTGACTCACACATTCTTAACATCTCCCCAGCACCTGCTTTGAAAGGCAGACTTATAATAAATGTATAGTATTTAACTGAACCCTTCCCACTGCAGTTAATAGCAAACTACATACTGCCTTAGACCCGACTTAATAAAGATACTCAGAAAACATCCCATCTTTCACTCGTCTTAATGATCCTAAAGAAGCTTAAATTTCTCCTCAAGGGTTGCCATCTTCCATTTCCTCGGGTTTTCCCTCCTCCTCTCAAGGTATCAAGCTCACATTTCACTTAGCCACTTCTCTGCAAAATGGCAGGTTTCTAAAGATACACTTCAAAGTCAGTCCAGAGCTTTTCTGAGAACATGATGACCCTAGGTCCAAGGAAGCAAAAAAATGATAACAGATGATTATGAAAAACCTTTGCCAATTTAGAGATATCCCAAGAATAGAAAATCCCCACGAACACTGACTCAGTCAGTTATAGTAACTTACCCTTTCAGCTTCTGCCTTATTCACTGCACTATCATTTTTCACAAACCATGATTAAGAGTCCAGATTAATATTAAAATATTTAACATTATGAAATATTCAGTATACCATGAGAATAGTAACATTGCATCTTTGCTTGGAAAGAAAGCAGGTATCAGAGCTGCACAGGGCAAATGGGCTAGTAAAAAAGCTCCTATCCTCATGTCACTTGAATTGGCCACACTAAGTTTTCTGAGTTATGACAGCACTTTTAAGTTTCAAGAACAGTCTGAAAATAAATAATAATAAAAAAAAGAATAGTAAGCAGTCTAACCTAATAAACCAGTACAAGATTATGTAACCTGATAATTAACCAGGCTTTCCAACTTGCATCTTCAACTCACAATGTCAAATACTAACAAAATAAACCAGAGCAATAAAACATTTTCAAAATGCAATTGATAATTTACTTATTTATGACAATATTTAATAATAAAATCTCAGAAGAAGAAAATGAGGGAAATTCACAGCTCAATATAATGAAACGGAATACTAATACAATTCAGGGGAAAACTAATCTTTAAATTAGCAATTAAAGAATACTAGTTGCTTAACACTAAGATTAAATTGGATTAAATTATTCATTACAAAATTTTAATGCAAATGGTAAATTTTTCTTCTGTAAAGCCCTGGATGTCTTTTTTTAAAAATTCTTACAGATGAAAATTTTAATAACTTCCATAATATAATTTCTTCTCTTCTTTTACTATAATGGAAACATGGAACAGATAACAAGAAATTTTTAAAACACACTTCCCATATAATACTTGTTCCAAATGATCAAATCTTTGTTACAAATATTTAGAGTAATCTTCGAAGTCGCCTTTTGAACTATATTTACATTATATGCATTACTCCAAACTTGCAGCCAGTGGAAAAGCACAAATTAAATCCCAATCAAAAAGTGGGGTTGATAGATGACAGTCCATCAACAAGTAAATAGAAATGCACGCTAATTTCAAGCTCCATTAGAAGAAGTAGAGTTGGGGCATGCTTGTACATGGAGAAGAAAAAGTTTGATAGTTATGAAAAAGACTAAAGAAGAAAATAATGAACATTTAGAGGCTCCAACAGAGAAAGGGCAATGTTAAAGTTTTATTTTGAAGCGTGGTTATTTCTGCACACTTTGAACTTTCAATAATGAATAAATTTAGTATAGTGTTCTTGCAAGTGAGCAAACAGCATGAGATAGGGCAAGTCAAGCCAGGCTGTCCACTTTCCCACAATGTTCCACCCATTCAACCCACACCCACAATGTGGGGGCTGCACAGACTACCATGCTGCACCCTCCAGGTCTGGACACAAGCACATAGCACCTGGGCAAATTATAGGAATTGATGCCTCATGTGTTTAACTTTTTTCTTAAGAGAAGAAAGAAGGTACTATAAGACTTAAATCCTCCAAAATATACAGTATAACCAAAATTCCTTTAAGACTTCTAAGGGTGTGGCTTTGCAGTCACTCATGAAGAAAAAATGACTTCAGCTGGGAAGGCAGAAAGAATAATTGATTTCACACTTTTCACTATTTGTTTATATAAACAAACGAGCAAAAATATATTTTTTGAATTAACTTAATTTTTAACTTCATTTTTTCCACTTTTTATACACAGCAAAATTCACTCTGGTGTACTATTCTATGCGTTTTGACAACAATCTCAGTTGTGTAATCACCTCCACAATCAAGATTTAGAAGTTAAATGCCTTTACTTTCGCAACAGCATGTATATATAACTAAACCACAGACTATAAATGTACAAAATATTATTAGCTTCAAGAGCTAATTTAGCATCAACTTAATTAACTACAGTAATCAAAACAGTGTGGTGTTGGCATAAGGAAAGACATAGAGACTAACACAATAGAATAGAGCCCAGAAACAAACGCTCACATATATAGTCAAGTGATTTTTGCCACGGGTATCAAGATCATTCAATGATGTAAGGTCAGTCTTTTCAGTTCAACAAATGGTGCTGAGGAAACTGCAAAGTCACATGTAAAAGAATGAAGTTAGACCATTACCTAGTATCATATACAAAAATTAACTCAAAATGAATCAAAAACCTAAATGTAAGAGCTAAAACCATAAAATTCTCAAAAGAAAACATAGGGCAAAAGTTACATGACATTGGATTTGGCAATGATTTCTTGGATATGACACCAATGACACAGGTAACCAAAGAAAAAAATAGACATACTGAACTTCACCAAAATAAAAATGTATGACTATCAAAGGACATTATCAACAGCCTAAAAAGGGAACCCAGAGAATGGAAGAAAATATTTGCAAATCATATATGTGATAAGGGATTAATATCCAGAATAGAGAACTCCTAAAACTCGACAATCAAAAAACCAAACAACCGGATGATGTGCAAAGGATTTGAAAAGATCTTTCTCCAGAGATATACAAATAGCCAATAAACACATAAAAATATACTCAACATTACCAATCATTAGAGAAATGCAAGTCAAAACTACTCATTAGAATGACTATTATAAAAAAAAAACCAAAAAACAGAAAATACGTGTTGGCAAGGATGTGAAGAAATTGGAACCATTGTGCACTGCTGGTAGGAATGTAAAATGGTAATGGCCACTGTGGAAAACAGTATCGCAGCTCCTCAAAAAATTAAAAACACATTTACCACATAATCCAGCAATTCCATTTCTGGGTATACACCCAAAAGAATTGAAAGCAGGGTCTCAAAGAGGTATTTGTACACCCATGTTCTAGCAGCATTACTGACAGTTAACTACGACACTGCAATCCAAGTGTTCATCGAAAAATGAATGGATAAGCATAGTGTGGTGTGCACATATACAATAAAATATAGTTCAGCCTTAGAAAGGAAGGAAATTCGCACATATGCTACAACATAGATGAATCTTGGGAATATTATTCTAAGTAAAATAAGTCAGGCACAAAAAGACAAATACTGTATGATTCCACTTATATGGGGTCCCTACAGCAGTCAAAGACAAAGCAGAATGGCGGTTGCCAAGGTCTCGGGGAAGGAGGCAAGGGCTCATTTATTAGGTAGTTTTAGTTTTGCAAGATGAAGACTTCTGGAGATGGATAGTGGTGACAATTGCATAACAATATCAATGTACTTAAAACTACTGTACCATATGCTTAAAAATGGTCAAAATGGTAAATTTTATGTGTATTATACCACACAAAAAAAAGGGGGGGGGGGAATTTTGACACAAGCTTCAACATAGATGAACCTTAAAGACATTATACCAAGTGCAATAAGCCAAACACAAAAGAAAATTATCTGATTCTACTTTTATAAGGTACCTAGTATGGGCAAATTCATAGAGAAAGAAAGTAGACTAGAGGATACCACGGGCTGGGGAGAACGGAGGATGGGGAGTTATTGTTTAATGGGTACACAGTTCCTGTTTAGGATGACAAAAGTTCTGAAAATGAACAGTGATGATGGTTGCACAACATTGTAAATGTACCTAATGCCACTGAATACTTGAAAATGGTTAAAATGGTAAATTGTATGTTCTGTATATTTAACCACAATAAAAATTTTTTTAAAGTGCAGCAAACCTTTTCCCCAGGAATTCCACTTCTATTGTAAGAAGTTATCCTAAAAAAGTAATCAAGAATGGGCAAAAGATTTAGCTACAAACTAAAGTAGCCCTGAAAGCAAACTAAATGTCCAACAGAGAACTGATTGAAGAAGCTACATAATGCAATAGGAGGGGATCATTGATACGCTATGTTAGCATTGTGCAATTAATCATATTTCATCAATTCTGAAGCATAGACATTTCACATTTTTAAGTCTCTAAAATACGGATATGTCTTGCAATTGACAGCATTCCTAGTTTATTTGGCAGTGTTTCTTTTTCCTTAATGTTACATAAAGGTTAATCTTACATTACTATTAGTGGAAATGTTCAAGTTATGATCAGTGAACAGTAGGTTACAAAAGAGCATATATAGTAAAATATAGTCTTTATAAAAGTTATATATATTGGGCCGGCCGCGTGGCGCGGTGGTTGGGAGCTGGCTTGGGATGCTAGAGGCCCCAGTTCGGATCCCACATATGAGGACCAGTGACACTAAAAATAAAAAATAAATAAATCACCATACCTATTAAAAAAAATTAAAAAATATAAAAAGTTATATATAGTTCATATACATGCCTAGAAAAATATATTAGAGGATATGTCAAAATGTTAAGTGTTTATCTCTAGGTGACGTAAATATGAGATTAAAAAATAAAAAAAACTTTAATAAACTGGATGTAAAGCCATGTCTCCCCACCCATATCAACCTGGCACAATCCTACATATTGCATAAATACATCTACTATAACTAATTCAGTGTTCACTGAATAGTATCTGCTATGGGTTTAGAAATGAGTCAGATATCACAGAAGACAGGAAGAAAAAAAAGAATGTAACTGCCTTGAAGAAGCTCAGCATCTGGCAAAAGAATTTATGATCTAGAAGAATCTTAAGGAAGGTAAATCAGCAACTTATGCTATTTAAATACTGAACTAGTTCACTGGTTTTATTCATAAGACAACCCACTTAATATGGATAAAAACATGCCCTGTCCAATACTCCATAATTGAAAGAATTAGCATTTTATCACATTAGAAGTTAAAATAAATATCCTTTATAAATCATCTTATTCATTACACAGAAGACAAAGTTCAAACTCTAAACTCTCAGCTGGGACTCATAAGATTAAAAATTCCTAAAAAGCATATTATCATAATTCATCAGGTAACAGACACCCTACCACATAACTCTTTATTGTTTATTATGACCTTTCAAGAATTACATTTTAAAAAATTCTCTCCCCAGGTTTTCCTCGCTTACCATGTGTTTGCTCACTGTGCTGGAGGGTAAAGTGGCTATAATATATAATAGTAACTTAGTTCCTGTCCCCAAGGTATCCACAGTTTCGCTGGACACACACACACACACACACACACACACACACACACACACATACACACACACACACGAGAAAAGCTCCATGACACCGGATATGATGATGATTTCTTAGATATGACACCAAAAGCATAGGCAACAAAAGAAAAAATAAACTGGACTTGATCAAAATTTAAAATTTCTGTGCATCACTATCAACAGGGTAAAAAGACAACCCAAAAAATGGGAGAAAATATTTGCAAACCGTGTATCTGGTAAAGGGATTAATATCCAGAATATATAAAGAACTCCTACAATTTAACAACAAAAAACAATCTGGGCCCACCGAGTGGCTAGTTGGTTAAGAGTTGGCTTAAGAGCACGAGCTCTGGGCAACAGGGCCGCCGGTTCGATTCCCACATGGACCAGTGATGCTGCACCCAAGCTGAGCTGTCACTGAGCTACCAAAGGTGGCAGGATGGCTCAGCTGGTGTAACAAGAGCTTACCTGTTAAATGGTGGGCTACGCACATCTGCAACTAAGACTGAACTCGGCACCTTGAGCTGAGCTGCCGCCTGGGTGGCTCAGTGGATAGAGTGTGCACTCTTAACAACAAGACTCCCGCATGGGATGGTGGCTATGCCCACCCGCAACTAAGATTGAACACAGCACCTTGAGCTTAGAGCAGCGGTTCTCAACCTTCCTAATGCCGCAACCCCTTAATACAGTTCCTCATGTTGTGGTAACCCCCAACCATAAAATTATTTTCGTTGCTACTCTATAACTGTAATTTTGCTACTGTTATGAATTGTAATGTAAATATCTTTTTGTTTTCCAATGGTCTTAGGCGACCCCTGTGAAAGGGTCGTTCGACCCCCAAAGGGGTCGCGACCCACAGGTTGAGAACCGCTGGCTTAGAGGCCACAAGCTGCCGACAGGCAGCCAGATGGCAACTGGCGCCCTCCACAACAAAGACTGAAGAACAACAACTTGGCTGGTCCACCTCCTCAATACCCAACACTGTTCCCCTCCCCCAATTCCCCAATAAAATCTTAAAAAAAAAAAATCCGATTAAAATGAATTTCTATTTCCTTAAATAGAAATTTCTTCAAGGAAAATATAAATGACCAATAACCAAATTAAAGATGCTCAACATCACTAATCATTAGAGAAATGCAAATCAAAACCACACTGAACTATCACCTCACATGCATTAGACTACTACATAAGGGGGGGGAAAAAAACAAGCTTTTTTAGCACCATCTGTTCATGGCACTGCCTCCTGCTCCTCCTACCTGCTCCTTCTTCCTGGTTCCGGCTGCTAGCCACCAATATTTGTCGCTCGTACAACATGGCAGACATTGACAACAAAAAGAACAGTCTGAACTTGATCAAGATTAGGATGATGTTGAAGAAGTAGAAGAAAAAGAAACTGATGAAGAAACAAAAATCAAAGCGTGTCAGCTGACTGTTCAGATGATGCAAAATCCTCAGATTCTTGCAGCCACCCAAGGAAGACTTTATGGTCTGGTGGAAACACCAACAGGTTATGTTGAAAGCTTGCCTGGGGTGGTTAAAAGGTGAGTGAATGTTCTCAAAACCCTTCAAGTTAAATGTGCACAGATAGAAGCCAAGTTCTATGAGAAAGTTCATGATCTTGAAAGAAAATATGCTGTTCTCTATCAGCCTTTATTTTATTTGATAAGCAATTTGAGATCATTAATGCAATGTATGAACCTACAAAAGAAGGTCAATAGAAACCAGATGAGGAAGATGAAATTTCGGAGGAGCTAAAAGAAAAGGCCAAGATTGAAGATGAGAAAAAGGAGGAGGAAAAAGAAGACCCCACGGGAATTCCTGAACTTTGACTGACTGTAAGAATGCTGACTTGCTCAGTGATATGGTTCAGGAACAGGACGGACCTATTCTGAAGCACTTGAAAGGTATTAAAGTGAAGTTCTCAAGACACTGGCCAGCCTATGAGTTCTGTCTTAGAATTTCCCTTTAAACGCAGCAAATATTTCACAAATGAGGTGCTGACAAAGACATGGAGGATGAGGTCGGAACCAGATGATTCTGACCCTATTCTTTCGATGAACGAGAAATCATGGGTTGTATAGGGTGCCAGACAGATTGGAAAAAAAGGGAACAATGCCCCTTTGAAAACCATTAAAAAGAAGCAGAAACACAAGGGACATGGGACAGTTCGTACCATGACCAAAACAGTTTCCAATGACTCTTTCATTTTTTTGCCCCTCCTGAAGTTCCTGAGTGGAGATCTTGGTAACGATGCTGAAGCTATCCTTACTGCAGACTTTGAAAATGGTCACTGTTTACGTGAGCATATAATCCTAAAATCAGTGTTGTACTTTACTAGAGAAGCTACCGAAGATGATGATGATGATTATAATGAAGAAGGTGAAGAAGACGACGAAAATAATCCAGTCTATGGCTCAACAAGACTATGGCTGGCAGAGTGCATGCAGCAGAGAAGCAGGATAGACATGGCCTTGAGGATAACCTGCACTGGTCTACCTTCTGCTTCGCTGGAAAGGATGAACTTTCATCATTTAACAAGCCTATTTCAAGTTTTTTGTTGTTTGTTTGCTTGCTTGTTTTTGTTTTTGCAACCTAAAATAAAAATGTTAAATATTAAAAAATAAAAATTTTTTTAAATGGAAAATAAGTGTTCGTGAGGATGTGGAGAAATTGAAACCCTTATTTATATTGCTGGCAAAAAATGTAAAATGGTACAGCCACTGTGGAGAACAACATGGCAGTTCCTTAAAAAATTAAAAATAAATTTACCATCTAATCCAGCAATTCCACTTTTGGGTATATACCTTGAAGAATTAAAAGCAGAAACACAAACACATATTTGTACACCCGTGTTCATAGCAGCATTATTCACAATAGTCAAAAATTGGAAGCAACCCAAATGTCCATCAACAGTTAAAGGAATATTATTCAATCTTAAAAAGAAATTCTGACAAATGCTACAACATGAGTGAACCTTAAAGGTATTATGCTAAGTAAAATACGCCAATCACAAAAGGACAAATACTGTATTTTTCCACTTATTTGAGGTACCTACAGTAGTCAAATTCAAAGAGTCAGAAAGTACAAAGGTGGTTACCAGGGGGCTGGAGGAGGGGGATTGGGAGTTATTGTTTAATGACTTTCAGTCTGGGAAATGATTCAGTTTGGAAAAATGAAAAAAGTTCTAGATATGGGTGGTGGTGATGGTTGCACAACAATGTGAACGTGCTTAATGCCATGGAAGTATACACACAAAAAATAGTTAAAAAACGGTAAATTTTGTGAGGTATATTTTACCACAAGAAAAAAAAAAACAGGGTATATATGAGTAAGACTGTCATAATCAGGTGCAAATTTTTTAATTTCAGATAAACTAAAGATCACTTTCAGCAACAATGCCCAATGCCTACAGTTACGAATGAGCTGGACAGCATTAGTGTCAGCGAAGGGTGAAACATCCCAGTACAGAGGCCTGACAAATGCAGAGGACATGTAGCAACACCAGTAGAAAATAAGGCTGACAAAGGAAGTTAGGGCCAGAAAGTAGAAGGCCTTGAATGCCAATCTAAGAGTCTGACCAAGGTAGCAAAGAGATAGCAGTAAGTCTCTCAAATGAGAGTTTTGCTTATATGTAAAAGACTGAACAGTGGAGAGGAAGATAGGAAGAAATTCAAGTAACTTTGGCAAACACTTATTGAGCAACCATAATGTTCTGGATTCTCAGATTAACAACTGAAGGGAGTGGAAGGGCACGAAATGAAAGGGACAAAAATGGGTCCCTGGAGTACTGGTAATTTTCTATTTCTTGATCTGGATGGCAGATATGGGTGGTATTCACTCAAATAATTCACTAAGCAAGTACTCAGATTTGAGCACTTTTCAACATATATGTTATACTTTAATACTCTCAGCTGGGAGGAAGTCATCCATAAAAATATTTACCAAACAGTATGAAAGATGCAATCACAGAATTTGTACAAGGCACCCAAAAAGCACTGAGATCCGAGAAAAAACCAAGAGGCATGACATCTAAGGAGGTTTTTAAAGAATAAACAAGTTTGTCAGATGGATGAGGGAGAAAAAGTGCTCCAGGCAAAGGAAAAAATATGAAAAAGACAACAACAAATATCAAGAGAACTACAAGTAGTTTCGATAGTTCAAAAATAAACTAGAGTGAAAACACAGAAAATGGAAAAAGAATTTATGTAAGATGAAGACCGGATGGAGAAGATTTCATCTCTGATTGGATCTGGGTAGAACGGAAGAACAGAATGGAGATGATTCTCAATTTGCCCAAAACAGCAATTTGGTATTCAAGGCCCTCCATAATCTGACTGCTTCCTCATCTGTCATAGTTCCACCCACAAGCTAGGCTCCAGCCAAAAAATTCTTTTTCCTCCTCCACTCAATTTGCCCTCCATGCCAGGAACCATGCCAAAGGTTAAGGCTATCTGTCCCTGCCTTCAGGGACCTCGCAGGCTCACTTGGTAGCAGGAAAGGCAAACAGGGACATCAATAATAAGGTTCAGTACAATAAAGTATACAGCGTGGTGAGAAGAGGTTTACTACCAGAAAAAAAAAGTGCTAACTTGAGTCCTGAGATATGACTAAGAGCTCATCATGAAAGTGACGGAATACAAATGATGGCGGGGGTCAGGGTACATCACTGAGGAAAGAAGTTACAGATAAGCCTAGGCACCTACATTAAATCCATATTTAAGCCCTGTCTCATTTCTCCAAAATACAGCTCCTTCATCTCCACCACCTTTGCTCCATCTCTTAGCTCAACTCCCTACTTCCACTTTGTACACAAACACAAGCCTTGTGAGCACTAGTAGGAATGATCTTCTTAAAAAGGAAATCAGATCATGAAACTCCCTACAATGGCTTCTTAGAATAAAATCCAAACATGTGACCTGGTGTTTCCTAGCAACCTCATGTGAGGCCTCTCCCCACCCCAAAAGTATTCAGGCTACACAGGTCTTCTCTTAGGTCTCTATAAACAAATGGAGTTCTTTCCTGTCTCAGGATCTTTACACAAGCAGAGGACCCTGTTCCCTTTGTTCAGATCTTCACCAGCACACACACCACCACCCCCCAACAACCCGGTCTGTCATGTCTCATCCTATTGTTAGTTTCTCAAAGAAATTTCAGGGCCCTGCCAATTACTGCTGATCTCCACCTCTGGTTGTAACTTTCTCCAGAAGAGAAGGGCATCTCATTTGGGGCATGTTGAGTTTGAGAAGCTCCTTAGGATACCCAAGCAGCTTTTTGGTGCACAGGTGATGATGGGCTCAGGTAAGACATCAGCACTCAAAACAGAAGCTTGGACATTAGCACATAAGTTTGATGACCGGGAGACTGCTGAGAAGTGACTCTCGACTTGGAGGAAGGAGGCACCCTGACCTCTAAGTCACTGTATGGAATGAGATGTTACTCATGGGAGTGAGGGTAATGCCACATCAGTGGCATGAAAGACTGAGATGTATTTGACAGAATCTTGGCTATGAGTGGACTGGAAAAAAAAAAAAAGAAAGAAAAAAGAGCAACAGCCAAAAATATAAGGAAAACCAGGAGAGAGCGATACCACAATTCCACAAACTCCTCTTATGCTTTCCTCCATTGACAAAACTCTACTCATGTTTCATACAGTTCAAATGCCACCCCTTCCCGGAAGCCTTTCGGGCCTGATCCATACAAAACTAGACCCCTCTCCGTGCCTCCACAAGTTTCTCTCACCATTAGTGTTATGTAAGATTTGCCCCACACACAAGTTTCTCATCAGTAGTACTTTTATGGCATTTAATGCAATCTGCCTTGTACTACACCTGGGTGTCCTGGGTGTGTGCCTTCCTTTTTTTTACACTGTAAGCTCTTAGGGGCAGAAACCATATCTTAATCATCTATGGGCCCTTAAGAAAGAGAGTAAAAATCATTTAACTTAAAAAGCCAAGAAGGGTAAATAAGTAGGGAGACTATGGATACTTTATCTGCTCGTTTCTCTTGTAAAACGAAATAACACACCCTAATTAATCTGATTTACAAATTTGTTTCTTCAATTTCCTAAAGCAACATATACCTGTATAGTCTTAAAAATCGCTACTCAACAAAATATTCTCTCATCAAAATGCCTCTCCTGTTGCAACAATACAATGATGTCATTATTTCTTTCGACATAACTATGAAATGCCCTTAATTTAGTTGGAGACTTAACCTAGTTTATCTTTTCTAAATTATTGTAAATTCTGTACAAAACACCAAAAAAAATTTTTTTTACGAAGACGCGGGAGGACAAAAGAGGGTGTCAATCCTGGATGTGAGCCAACTGCTGCCTGCATTACTGGGAAGCCATTCCTGCCAAGCCACGGTTAGGCATTCGGTCAACATTTTTTCCAGCAAGTGCTTCACACGCACGCACGCACAAACCAACAAAAAAGACTCTATTGCCAGTCCGGACAACTAGGACTAATCCGAGGTAAGTGCGTCCAGTTAACCAGCACAAGAAACCTGAGTAATTTCACAACAAAGGTTAACTTGGTACACGCCAAAAGTCCACACGGGTGTGGCGCACCTTCCCCCAAGCCGACCGTGTCAGAGAAAGGGAGCGCTCAAACTTTCACATTCGCTCGGGCCCGGGAATGCGGGTGTGCGGGCTCAGCGACGTCCTGGCCAGCAGACCGGGAAGTTTCGGTGGCGGGAGTGGGATGCGACCAGAGCGACCACAAACTACAATCACTTCCTGGCAAAAATCAGTTCCCGAACACTCCCGCACCGGGAACAGCGCGCAGGCTCCTCGCCGCAGGGAAGGGGCCGAGCGCGGGCCTGGCGCTCGCACCGAGTCCACTTGAACAAAGTTTAGAAGCCGGGAGAAACTTTCCCGAGAGGTTCGCGGCGGCCGCGCCAGGCCTGCGGCTCGCTGGGCTCCAGCCACCGCGGCCCCTCAACTTCCCGAGCGCCAGGAAGCACCGGCCCCGCCCGGCCGGCCGCGGCCCAGGCCCCGGGCCCCGCAGGGGAAGCGGGCAGGCAGCCGCGCCCGTCGGGAGCCGGATTCCCGGCGGGGTCGCAGAGGAGACGGCGCCCCGCCCGCCTGAGGAGCCCCTTGGCCCGTCTGGGGAGCCGACGCCCGCGCGAAGAGAGTTACCTGCGGCGAGCGGAGCGAGCGCAGGAAGATTCCCAAGGCCCGAAGCCGACGGCCGGCGCTTTGTCTCCCTC
>NW_017731361.1:1568674-1595177 GCF_001890085.2 Hipposideros armiger | reverse complement strand
CGAGGCCCCCGCCCCGCGGCCCGGGTGCCGCCCGCCCTTCCCAGCACCTCCCTCTCGCGCGCTGTTCCCTGCGCCTCCCGCCGCTGCCCCGCTTTCCCTTGCTTTGGGGGCCAGCCCCCAGCCAAGAGAGCTTGGCGATCGCCGGGCCGAGACCCCCAAAAGGACCTCTTGCTCCCCGCCCTTCACCCCAGAGTTACTTCATCCCTGGCCCCTAGTGGGCGTTCAGGCCGGGAGTGACCCTCCCCGAGAGGAAGGAGGAGCGGTGATTACTGGAACAGCCCGCGAGCCGGTGATGGCAGGTGAGTCAACTCTCAGCGCACAGGTGAGTCTCGGGGCGAGGCCCGCGCAGTCCCCACCCCCGGCTGCAGTCCTAAGGACCTTGGCACGCTCCTCGGAGTTGTGCTACAGGTGTTCCCCGAGTCATAGGCTTCCAAAAAAGTGATCCACCGTCTGTTTTACAAAAGAAACTGAGGCCTCAAAGCTTGAGGCAGAGTGGCGCCAGAATCAGACCGTGGGGACCTCATAAGGTGAGGTGGAAGAGCTAGAAATCATCCCCTCACTTCACAGATAAGGAAAGTAAGAAGAACCGGCTTCTACCCCTATCCCTCTAGCCATTTAGGAAATTTTATTCCCACTCTTCCTTATCTTCCTGGTGAAAGCGCCAAAAAAACAAACAAAGCTACAAAACAAACAAACATATATTCATATAAAACTACAAAACAAACATATATTCAAACATATAGTCATATGAATATGTTTGTTTGTTTTGTACTTTTGTGTGTATGTATATATATATATATATATATATATATATATATATATATGAGGTGGAACAATTAAGTTTGAGAATTCATCCTAGAAAAAAATGCTATATACCTCATTGCTGAATATCACTACAGTCACCTTCAAAGTACTCCCTTTGGGAAGCTATACACCGACGCCAGCACCTAGTCCACCCTTTAAAGCAGTTTTGGAACTCTTTTTGTGGAATGGCCATCAGAGCTGTCGTCATATTACCCTTAATGTCCTGAATGTCATCAAAATGTCTTCCTTTCAATATTTCCTTTATCTTCAGGTAAAGAAAGAAGTCATTGGAGGCCAGATGAGGTGAGTAGAGAGGGTGTTCCAATACAGTTGTTTACTGGCTAAAATCTCCCTCACAGACAGTGCTGTGTGAGCTGGTGCATATCTGTGATGCAAGAACCATGATTGTTAGTGAAATGTTCAGGTCATCTAACTTTTTCACGCAGCCTTTTCAGCACTTCCAAATAGTAAACTTGGTTAACTGTTTGTCCAGTTGGTACAAATTCATAAAGTTAGCAACATCGTTGCAACAAGTTCAAGAACTTAATTGTCAGACCTCGTGTGTGTGTGTGTGTGTGTGTGTGTGTGTGTGTGTGTGTATTATTCACTATTAGCCTGGTATTGAAAACCCTATGATGTTTTTCCTCCTTCATTATAGGATGATGAACAACGTTGATTTCAGTATTTGCCTATACATTCAAAATAATGCAAGCTAACAATATCCACTGCTGGCTTGGTGCTGAGCACTGAGTAGGGTGCTAGGAAAAGCTGCCCTCAGTATGTTTACCTTTTATTACTCACATCTCCCTCTCCCCACAGGAAATGCAAACTCCTGGAAGACAGGAGCTGTATCCTCTACAGCACCCAGCACAACGCTCATCCCCATAGGCAGTGCCTAGTTAACATCTGTGAGTCAATATGCCCACTGTAATTCAAAGCACTATGGGTTTGTGCTAGTTAAGAGATGCTCATAAAGGGAAATAGGACCATGAAGGGAGAGAACAACCTTCAAGAGAAAGACAAACCCTAAAAAGGCTATCATCAAGACAAATAATACAAGTTGAAGAGGCTGTGGAGAAAAAGGAACCCTCATACACTGTTGGTGGGAATGCAGATTCATGCAGCCGCTATGGAAGGCAGTGTGGAGATTCCTCAAAAAACTAAGACTAGAATTACCATATGACCCAGCAATCCCTCTCCAGGGTATATACCCAAAAAACCTGAAAACATTTAGCCATAAAGATATATGTGCAGGGCCGGCTGAGTGGCTCAGTTGGTTAAGAGCTCGCTCAAGAGCTTGAGCTCTGAGCAACAGCAGTTCGAGTCCAGCCCAAGCTGAGCAGCCGCTGAGCTGCCAACAGGTAGCAGGATGGCTCAGCTAAAAAAAAAAAAAAAAAAAAAGATATATGTGCTCTGATGTTCATTACAGCTTTATTTACGATGGCCAAGACATGGAAACAACCAAAGTGTCCTTCAATAGATGATTGAATAAAGAAGATGTGGTAGAAATAGATGATTGAATAAAGAAGATGTGGTAGAATACTACACAATGGAATACTATTCTACCATAAGAAAAGATGAAATAGTGCCATTTACAACAACATGGATGGATCTTGAGTCAGACAGAAAAAGTCGAGAACCATATGACTTCACTGCTATGTGGGATATAAAACTGAAAACAACAAAGAACGACAAACAAATGAAGAAATAAAAACTCATAGACACAGACAATAATCGAGTGGCTACCAGAGGGTAAGGGAAGAGAGGGGTTAGTAGAAGAGAGTAAAGGAGGTCAAATATATGGTGATGGAAGAAAAACTGACTCCAGGTGGTGAACACACAATATGATATATAGATGATGTATTACAGAATTGTATACTTGAAACCTATGTAATTTTACAACCATTTTCACCCCAATAATTTTAATATTTTTTTTAAAAGGCCATTCTTGTTCAACTATACCCCAGTCTGTTTCTGGCCTCAGAGTCTTTGCTCCTGAGGTCTCCCCTGCCTAGAGTGGCCATGGCTTCCCGCCACTACACTTAGCTACCTTAGAACATAGTAATCAATCAATAAATGTTTGTTTGAACTAACAAGAGATAAAGGATTATGCTCCATAACTTTGTGTATCCATCACTTCACTCAGGACCAGCTACTTAATTTGTGAGGCCCTTTATTCAAAAATGAACAATTTCAAGACAGCAACAGCTGAGCATTAAACCAAGTGTGGGGCCTTTCTAAGCATGGGGCCCTGCTATAGACTGAATGTTTGTCACCCCCAGAATTCATATGTTGAAAATCTACTGCCCAAGGTGATGATATTAGGACACAAGGCTTTTGAGAGGTGATTAGGCCATTAGGGCAGAGCCCTCATTAATGAGATTAGTGCCTTTATGAAAAAGGCCCCAGAGATCACTTGCCCCTTCTGCCATGTGAAGACATAGCAGGAAAGCTCTGACAGTGAACCAGGAAGAAGGCTTTCACCAGAACATGACCATGCTAGTTCCTTAATCTTGGACTTTCCAGCTTCCAAAACTATGAGAAATAAATTTCTGTTATTTATAAACTGCCCAGTCTGTGGTATTTTGTTATAGCATCTGGAACAGACTAAGACAGGCCCTAAAAATGAAAGTGCATTTGTTTTGGGAAAAGAAGGATCCAGTGACAGAAAGAAAATGATGAGAGACTTGTGGTGTGCCCTGTAAGCTAAGGAGAGTCAGTTCCCTACTTCAGCAAACCTGACAGGCTTACTAGGAGAGATGTGAGCATTTGGTATGTCCCAGGCACTGGCTATGTGCTGGGGAAGCAGCAGGGAATAAAACTGACTTGATCCCTGTTCTCACACAACTTAAAACGTAATGGAAGAGACAGGTACTAAAAGAGATAAACTATTAAAAAGAAGGTCAAGGTGAAGATAGGGGAGAGATACAAGTAGATTTTGGGGGAAATTAACCTAGTGTGGGGTTCAGTGACCTGAGGAAGTGACCTTTATCCTGCGACTCTTTACAGTCAGTCTTGAGCACTCACCTCTCCACCAAAACTGCTTATATCAAGGTCCCCAATGACCTCCATGATGCCAAATCTAGTGGTCGGTCTCCATCCATGGCTGACTCTGTTTGATCACTCTCCTCCTTGAAACACTGTCTTCGTTGGGCACCAAGCTCTTCTGATTTTCCTCCAACCTCCTTGGCTGTTACTTCTCAGTCTCCTTTGATGATTCCTCCTAAATCTTCCCGATCTCTAAATGTTAGCACAGCAGCTCTCAAAGTGCCGTCTGAGGACTCCTGAGACCCTTTCAGGATGTAGTAAGGTAAAAACTATTTTCATACTACTACTAAAATATCAGTTACCTTTTTCACTCCCAATCTCTCAAGATGTACAGTAGAGCATTCCACAGGCTACATGATTGATGATACAGCATCCCACAGAATGCAGAAGCAGATACAAAAATCAAGCTACCTTTTATTAAGCCAGACATTGAAGAGATTTACAAAAATGCAAAACAATGACACTGCTCCCGTAATTTTATTTTAGAAAACATTGTTATTTTTCTTTTTATAATGATATTTATGACAACATGCAATAATACAATAAACACTGATAGATAAACTCACATAAACAACAGCTCTTTGAGATCTTCAAAAATTTTTAAGAGTGTAAAAGGATCTTGAGATCAAAAAGTTTAAAAACTGCTATTAGAGTATCCCAGGCTCCATCCTTGGACCTCTTTTTCTGTCTGCCATCAACCCATTGGTGGTCTCATCCAGTCTTTTGGTTTTCAATATGCTAACAACAACTGGCTTCTATCTCAACCCGAACCTTTTCCTTGAATTCTGAACGCCCATATCCAGCTCCTTACTTGATACCTCCACTTGGATACCTAGTAGGCATCTAGGCATCTGACACTTTATATGTCTAAATGCCCAAAACTGATTTCCTGATACCTGTGTCCAAACCTGTTGATCCCACAGTTTTCTTCATTTCATTAAATGGCAACTCCATTCTTCGAGTTCTTTAGGCAAAAAAATGTTGACCATTTTCTTTCTCTCACACATTTCATATCTAATTCCTCAGCAAATCTTGTGCCTCTACCTTCAGAATATATTCAGAATCCACCAGCTTTTTACCATCTCTGCTGTTACCATCCTGAGTCAAGCCATCATCACTTAACTTGAATTTCACAGGAGCCTCCTAACTAGTCTCCCTACTTCTGCCCTTGCTTCCTCAGTCTAATCTCAATTCAGTAGCTGGAAAGAACCCATTAAAATCTAAGTCAGAACATGTCACTCCATGCCCCAAACCCTCCAATGGCTCCTATCTCACTCACAGTAACAGGCAAGGTCCTTAAAAGGAACTCCAGAGCTCACCTGCCCCCACACACTTCTCTGACACACTGGCCTCTTTACTATTCCTGGAACACATCAAGCAGGCTCTTACCTTAGGGCCTTTGCTTTCTGCTGCAATGCTCTGCTCCAAATAGCTGCCTGACTCACTCTCTCACCTCCCCCAGGTCTTTGCTGTCACTTTCTCAGTGAGGCTTCCTCTTGGACACCCTATCTAAAATTGCAACCCATTCCTCCATATCCCATTTCTCCTTACTTGCTTTGTTTTTCTCCTTAGGATCTGACATATAAAGTCATATTTATATTTATAGTCTTATATATGAATATGTACATATTCATATTTTTTGCTTATTGTTTTCTTCTGTCTTCCTCCCACTAGAATTTAAGCCCCACGAGAGCCAGAATTTTTGTCTGTTTTCTTCAGTGCTATGTCCCCAGTGCCTAGAATAGTGCCTGGCACACAGTAGGTTTCTCAATAAATATTGGCTAAATGAATGAAAGAATAAGTGGGATCTAGAAAAGACACTGACAGGTGAATAGGGAAGGAAAGAAAGAGTTTGATTCTAGACCAAGGGACAGGCACATTGGAAGGCCCTAGGCCCCATTCCAGGAAAAGAGCTTCTGTGATTTGGGAGCTGGTGAGGTAGGCAGAGGCCAGGCTAGACAGGGCTTTGTAAGGCTTTAGACTTTACTGTGAGAGGGATGGGGAGCCACAAAGGATTTTAAACAAAGAGATAACATGACCATATTTTGTTTTTTAAAACTTCACTTTGCAAAAAAACAGGTTGTAAAGCAATATACATAATATCCCTTTTATGTTTAAACAATGAATACATATTTGTTTTAATGCTTTTTTCTCATAGCAGCTGAGCCATTTAAAACGTATCATCTGTTCAAAATGCTCCAGTTCTTCCCATACCGCTCTGAATAAAATTTACATGCTCTTGCCCAGCCACCTCAGACCCATCTTCAGCTTTTCCCTTTCTTCTTTCCACTCCAGCCCACACTGGCATCCTAGGCATTCATTTCAAGCACTTTCCTGCCTCAGGGACTTTACATTTCCAGTTCCCTTGGCTTGGAATGGTCTTCCCCCAGATAGCCCCTTAGCTCCCTCCATGGCGTCATTCAGATCTCTGCTCAAATGTCACCTGGTCCTAGAGGCTTTCCCTAACCACCCTTTGTAAGTTAACACTAGCACCCACTTCCGCTGCCTCCCCTCTCCATTTTACTTCTTTACCCTTCCTAGCACTGGTTACCACCTAACACATTATATGGTTATTTATTTACTTATTGTCTGTCTTCTTATTAGAATGTAAGTGTCATTAAAGCAGATATTTTTCTCTTCTGTTCACTGTTGTGACTCCAGCACCTAGAACTGCGCCTGGCAGGTAACAGGTACTCAACTGAATGAATGAATAGTTGCAAGTCTGTAAAGACACACCGCAACATGTTGTAGTAGTTACATGCAGGGAGTGGGATGGGGGCACTTTTAGGTTTACTATATACAAGATAGTATATAATACACAAACGTAGTGGGATGGAAAGCGGTGGGTAGATTTGAAAACTATGCAAAAGGACAGAGGAGCCTCCGTCTTGCCAGTGGATTGGATGTAAAGGTTTCAGACTTAATCAGCCTGAGGAAATAGTGGTGCCATTTACCCAGATGGACAGCCCTGAAGGTAAAACATGTAGAGATGGGATGAAAAGCAGTGCAGACAAAGAGCTATTTTGGGGCATGCTTAGTTTTCGGGCCTACCAAACATCTAAGAGGAGACATCATGTAGACAGGGGTCTATCCAAATCTGAACTCAGGAAAGGCCCCAAGTGGAGTGAGAACATATGGCAAGAAGAGGTGGAGGCCCAGGATCAACATTCAAGAGGAAGAGGAGCCAAAATAGGAGACCGAGTTCCCCTCCGCAACCCTCCTCGCCTTTCCTAAAATGCACCAATTCCTGTCCCATATCAGTGTCTTGGCATTTGCTGTACCCGCTACTTAGAAATCTCTTTGCCCTAACTCTTCAGCTTGGCTCCTTTTTATTCTCTCTCTCTTTTTTTTTTTAATTAAATATTTTATTTAGTGTTGGATTTTTGAGATCACTTATTGTTTGTTTTCAACCTTTAAGCCATTTTTAAAGACTTTTTTTCTTGAGCAGTTTTAAGTTCACAGCAAAATTGAGAGGAAGATACAGAGATTTCCCATATACCTCTTGTCCCCACACACGCACAGCCCCCCCCAATATCAATATTCCCACCAGAGTTGGTACATTTGTTAAAACTGATGGACCTATTATACACTGACACATCATAATCACCCAGAGTCCATGGTTTACATTAAGGCTCACTCTTGTTGCACATTCTAGGATTTTGGACAAATATGTAATAACATGTATCCATTATATAAGGTAACATGTATGTATCAAAGTATTTTCACTGTGCTGAAAATCCTCTGTGTTCTGCCTATTTATCCACCCCCTCCCCCCTTCTCATTCTTGAGAGCTAATTTCAGCATCACCCGGTCAGTCTTTGACCACATTCCCCCACACCGCAGTCACTCTTCACGACATTACTGCATTTGTATTCTTTTTTTTTTTTTAAGACTTTATTGGGGAATCGGGGAACGGGAACAGACAGGTAGACAAGTTGCTGTTTTGTTCTTCAGTGTAGTTGTGGAGGACGTCGCTTCACTGGCTCATGTTGGCATGATCACTGTGCTCTTCCCAGGTGAGGCAATCAGTCACTGGTCACCGGTCATTGGTCGGCCGCTCACAGCGGCTACGAGCCGCTCACGCTGGCTGCCAGCCACTCACGTAGCTCACGGCAGCCCACTGCAGCCCTGCTGCAGCCTACGCCGTCGCTGGCGACTCATGGCAGCCCAGCTCCAGGTCGAACTGTTGTTCATCATCTTAGCTGTAGAGGGTGAGCATCACTGGCCCTCAATGTGGGATCCGAACCGCAACCCTGCTGCTCAGAGCTGGCACTCCCAAGCGAGCTCTTAACCAGCTGAGCCACTAGGCCGGCCCTGCATTTGTATTCTTTATAGCATCACCCCCCTCTAGAATTGTCTTGTTTGTCTGTTGGTTTATTTTCTGTCACCTCCATTAAACTATGAGCTCCACGAGGACAGGAACCTTGTCTTACTTTTTCACTTCTCTGCTCCTGTAATTTAGCACAGTGCCTGGAACATAAAATGCATTTCAAATGTGAATGGCCATAGATATAGGAGGAAAATCAAGTGTCCTTGAAACCGAGGACTTGGTCACTAATATCAATTGATGACATTTGGGTTGTAACTTCAGGTTTCAACTTACTTTAGGTTGTGGAACACAGTGCACATAATCACAAGAGTTAAACTACAAAAACAATCCAGGGCCAGCCAAGTGGCGCGTTGGTTAAGAACTGGCTTGGGACGCCAGAGGGCCCCGGTTCGGATCCCACATATGCGGGCCAGTGACACTGCCCTCCACAGCTAAGATGCTGAACAACAGCTCAACCTGGAGCTGGGCTGCCGTGAGTCGCCAGCCACGGCGTAGGCTGCAGCCCCTGTGGCAGTGGGTTGCCATGGGCTACCGTGTGTAGCCAGCAGCCAGCGTGTGTAGCCAGCAGCCAGCGTGAGCAGCCAGCAGCCAGCGTGAGCAGCCAGCAGCCGCTGTGAGCAGCCGTCCAGAAGCCGGCGACTGATCTGCCTCGCCCTGGAAGAGCACAATGATGGTGCCAACTTGGGCCAGTGAAGCAACATCCTCCACAACTAGACTGAAAAACAAAACGACAGAAACTTGTCTGTTCCCCTTCCCTCAATTCCCCAGCACTGTTCCCATCCCTCCAATTCCCCAATAAAAATCTTAAAAAAAAAGAAAACAATCCAAAAAGTCAATTAGCAAGATTTTAATGGAGAATTCTAAAAAAAAATAACAGAAATGTCAAAATGTCAATAACGATGAACTACTAGAGATCATTTTAAAGATTCTCTACATTATGAGGGCCTTGTTATTATTTATCTACATTGTGCTGTTAAATAGCTTACAGTTTACAAAGCACTTTCCTGGATGTGACTTCATCTGAGGCACTACAGTCCTTAAGGAAGGTAGAACCAAAATGAGGGAAGTCCAAGAATGATGAAGATGACAACTGACCTGGCAATTTTGGAATGTGAAAGATTGGAAAATCTTTACCTCTTGTGGCCATGAAATGATAAGCAACCTTCCCCCATTAAGTTCCTTAGAAGAGATCAAAGGGACTCTTGGCTTGTCTGGGTAAAGCCAACAAAGGGGGTCAGATTTGGACAAGAGTCGATCAAAACTAAAGGTAGAACCAAAGTGTGGGACCACATCGGGATCACAGGCAGTTGGAAGTTTGGTGGCCCTGTTTGCCTTTCAGTTCCTTTTCAGATGGGGTTGGGGTGGGGGGAAGGCAGTAAAGCCCTGCCCACCCTGGCAGCTTCATTTGTTAGCTTAGTTAATATCCAGGTATTTTCCTCATTTCTGTGTAGCTCAGTAATTCACAACCCTGGCTGCACATTAGAATCACCTTGAGAGCTTTTTTAAAATAATACCCAGGGACCACCCCCCAAAGGCTCAGATTCAACTGTTCTTAGGCAAGAACTAAGCATTTTTTATTTATTTATTTATTTTTAAAGATTTTCATTGGGGAATTGGCGGAAGGGGAACAGATAAGTTGCTGTCCTTTTGTTCTTCAGTCTAGCTGTGGAGGACGTTGCTTCACTGGCCCAAGTCTGGCCCAAGTTAGCACCATCATTGCGCTCTTCCCGGGCAAGGCAGATCAGTCACTGGCTTCTGGACAGCTGCTCACGCTGGCTGCCGGCCACACACGGCAGCCCATGACAACCCACTGCAGCAGGGGCTGCAGCCCACGCCTTCAGTGACCCATGGCAGCCCAGCCCCAGGTTGAGCTGTTGTTCAGCATCTTAGCTATAGAGGGCAGTGTCACTGGCCCTCATATGTGGGATCCGAACCGGGGCCCTCTGGTGTCCCAAGCCAGCTCTTAACCACTGTGCCACTCGGCTGGCCCCGGACTAAGCATTTTTTTAATCTACCTGGGTGATTCTAATGTGCAGCTAGAGTTGAGAATCACTGATACCTAGTGTAAACTTGAGCAGAAAACAAAGTATACTTAAAATTCACTCATTAATTCATTTGCTCATACAATCATAATTATTTTAATACTCAATGACTAAAAGTAATAATAGCTCATATTTACTAAGTTTTTGGTACATGCCAGGCTCTGTGCTAAGAGCTGCACATTTTATCCATGCCTGTGAACAATCCTTCCATAGTTGCTACTGTATTCCTCATCCTAGAAATGAGAAAACAGGCTTGGGTCACACTAGGAGTATGTGACGGTGCTGGAACCTAGATCTACCAGAAACCAGTAGCTGGCTCTTAACCATCCCCACTTAGTCTCTGAAATGTCAGTGGCTTTTTAAAAATCTTTGTTAAAAAGCCACATTCAAAATAGTTTTCATGTCACGACTATACCATAATTTAAATGCCTGGTTATTATGCTGTATACATTTTTGTCTTTTTGCACAGCTTCAAGCAGATTGACAAGTTGGGGGCTTTGGGGATGGGGTTGTGGGAGGCAGGACGGGGGCCTCACTTGTCTCCTTTCCAGGCTTCTTCTAATAGAAGATGCTGCTGGCTGCAACCAGTGAGTTAAGTTTTAAATAAAAGAACCCAACTTAGGCCCTTGACACTTATGAAACGTGTAAGGTTCTCATTATTCATGTTATAAATCTTCCCTACAGAAAATGAAATCAACATTGAGTTCTTAAAGTCAGTCAGCTGTAGGTGTTCATGATCCTTTTCTCTCTGATACCATCAAAGATATGTACACAAAAACAAATACTTCCCGCCCCTTCCATGCTCATATTTTTGGTGATAATAATGGGGAAAGAGAATCTGAAAGGAAAAAAGTTAGACTATGACAACCAAGCAAAATTATATCTAAAAAGAAGTCTTTTTTTAAAAGGGGAGGGGGCCAGAAGAGGGGGGTTGTGCTTTATTCTCTGTAAAGTATAGGTGGACTTTATTATGGAAACCTGATTCTTTGTATTCACCATTCTAAAAATTCTTTTTTTTTGTCTGGCATTTTTAGATTTTTGTAGGAGTATAAAAAGTGCTTTCAAAATAAGAATTGTTGCATTGTAATATAAACTCAATTAAATTAATACACTTTGGGTCTCAGGTGTGTTGGTGAATGAGTCATTTATCTCCATTCATTGCTTCTGTTGCATAACAATTTTTCTAAATTCCAAGAAACTTTTAGAAAAAGAAAACCTGTTGGGACACAGCAGAGAGATACACCTGTCAGGAATCTTTACATGACCCTATATGTCCCCATATGGGGCCTCTGAATACAGGAGAACTTGAAGTGGAAGCTGGGGCAGCCTTTGTTTTGGGTTTACCCAAGGTGAATTTGATTTTGGGTTGACTGGAATCAGGGCGCCTGGGATTCCAGGATTCCATGAGCTGACGGTAGAATCTGGCAAACCTACATTCCATCCTGACTCCCCTTTATCAGTTCTTATCATTCTAGCTTCTTTATTTCTTTAATCACAACAAATCACTCTTCTGTCTGCCCTTGAGTCTGGCAAGACCAGCCCCTCCATCACAGAAGGCCATTATCATATTCATTCATCCATTCATTTGCTCAAGCAACAAGTATTTTGGAGCACCTATTATGTGATAGTCATTGTATTGAGTTGTCAGAAGTCATGACACATGTTTGCGACAGATGGCACAGTTCATTTTTGGAAGTACTAGAGTCATTCGCATCTATGTTATTGCTATGTCGCTTGACAGCTGACAGTTCTAGCTTCATTATAAAAAAAATTGAGCGATTTGGTTGAGTTTTGAGATTTTACAACAAGTTGAAGATGGAAAACCAAAATGTGCTTTTTTTGCCATATTTTACTGTTTTACTTCCATAAAGGGAAGAACGTGCATCAAGCTTGTGAAAAGTTGCATAAAGTTTACAGTGACAATGCTCTACAAGAACGTCAGTGCCAACGATGGTTCATGAAATTCCGTGCTGGTGATTTTGATCTCAACGACGCTCCTCAGTCAGGGAGGCCCACCGAGGTTGATGACGACAAAATAAAGGCATTGATCAAGTCAAACCCACATTACATGACATGAGAGATTGCAGGAACATTGAACATCCATCATTCAAGCATTCATGACCCCCGAAGAAGCTGGGATATGTAAGCAAGCTCAATATTTGGGTTCCGCAAGGACTCAAAGAAGTTCATTTGATGGCGTGTACAAACATCTGCAATATGCTCATTAAATGTGAGGAAAATTATCCTTTTTTCTTTTAAAGATTTTCATTGGGGAATTAGGGGATGGAAACAGCGCTGGGGAATTGGGGAAGGGGAACAGACAAGTTACTGTCTTTTCATTCCTCAGTCTAGCTGTGGAGGACGTGGCTTCACTGGCCCAAGTTGGCACCATCATTGCACTCTTCCCAGATGAGGCAGATCAGTCGCCAGCTTCTGGACAGCTGCTCACGCTGGCTGCTGGCTACACACGCCCCTGGCAATACCATTGCCTGCGAATCACAGCAGCCCAGCTCCAGGTTGAGCTGTTGTTCAGCATCTTAGCTATAGAGGGCAGTGTCACTGGCCCTCATATGTGGGATCCGAACCGGAGCCCTCTGGCATCCCAAGCCAGCTCTCAACCAACGTGCCACTCAGCCGGCCCGGAAAATTATCCTTTTATGAAGCGACTGATAACAGGTGATAAGAAATGGATTGTTTACAACAATGTGGTACGCAAACAGTCTTGGTCCTGACGTGATGATTGGCCTCAAATGACGTCGAAAGCAGACATTCATCAGAGGAAGGTTATGTTCTCAGTGTGGTGGGATTTTAAAGGTGTCGTGTTTTTCGAGCTCCTACCAAGAAAACAAACAATTAATTTAAATGTGTACTGTTGGCAATTGGACAGTTTGAATGAATCCATCATCCAGAAATTTCCAGAACTTGTTGATTGTAAAAGAGTTGTGTTCCATTGCAACAACGTGAGACCACACACAAGTTTGATCACCCGTCAAAAATTACTAGAGCTTGGGCCGGCCGAGTGGCTCAGTTGATTAATAGCTCGCTCAAGAGTGCGAGCTGTGAGCAACAGCGGTTCAATGCCCGGCCCGAGCTGAGCAGCCGCTGAGCTGCCAACAGGCAGCAGGATGGCTCAGCTAAAAAAAAAAAAAATATTTTTGGATGGGATGTGTTGCCACACCCACCATACTCGCCTGACCTTGCGCCATCAGACTTCCACTTGTCTCGCTTTCTTGAAAACTTCTTGCGTGATATAATGTTCAGTTCAGATGAGGTTGTAAATCAGCACCTTGTACAGTTTTTTGCAAATAAAGACAGGTCCTTCTATGAATGAGGAATTATGAAGCTCTCTGAAAGTTGGCAAAAGGTTATCGAACAAAATGGGCAATATATCATTGATTGATCTTAGTTCTTTATATAAATAAATGACCTTTGAAAAACATAGACAAAATACATCATGACTTTTCCGACAACCGAATAGTAGACCCTGGAGATACAGTAGAAAGCAGCCCTCATGACATTTACATTCTAGAGGAAGAAAGACAATAAGTGGGTAACAATTAAATAAACAATATGATTTCAGATAGGGGTAAGTACTAAGAGTGATGGGGATGAGGCATACTCATTTAGGTAGAGGGGTGAGGAAAGGCATTACTGAAAAGGTGATGTTTGAACTGATACTTGAATGACCAGAATGAGCCCTGTGATAGGGCAGAATATCCCAGAGAAGGAAATAGCAAGAGCAAAGGCCCTAGGGTTGTAAGCCTGACACATTCAAGGAACAGAAGAAAGGCCAGTGTGCTGAGAGGAGTAAATGAGAAGAGTAGTACTAGCTGAGGTCAGAGAAGTAGGTAAGGGATGGTATGGAGTTTGGGTTGACCTTTTAGCACAATGGGAAGCCCCTGGGGGACTAAGAAGTGGAGTGAACATGATCTGGTTTGCATTCTTTTTTAAAGATTTTATTGGGGAATTGGGGGAGGGAAACAGATAAGTTGCTGCCCTTTTGTTCTTCAGTCTAGTTGTGGAAGATATTGCTTCACTGACCCATGTTGGTATTATCATTGCATTCTTCCCAGGTGAGGCAGATCGGTTGCTGGCCTCTGGATGGCCGCTCACAGCGGCTCTTGGCAGCTCACACGGGCAGCCAGACACACACAGTAGCTTATGGCAACCCACTGCAGCAGGGGCTGCAGCCTACGCTGTCACCAGCGACTCACGGCAGCCCAGCTCCAGGTCGAGCTGTTGTTCACTGTGTTAGCTGTAGAGGGCACAGCGTCACTGGTCCTCATGTGGGATCCGAACCGGGGCCCTATTTCTCAGAGCTGGCGCCCCAAGCCAGCTCTTAACCAATGCACCACTTGGCCGGCCCTGATTTGCATTTTTAAAAGGTCACTTTGCTGTATTAAGAATGAAGTGTGGGCCAGCCAAGTGGCACATTGGTTAAGAGCTGGCTTGGGATGCCAGAGGGCCCCGGTTCGGATCCCACATATGAGGGCCAGTGACACTGCCCTCTACAGCTAAGATGCTGAACAACAGCTCAACCTGGAGCTGGGTTGCTATGAGTCGCTGGCGACGGCGTAGGCTGCAGCCCCTGTGGCAGTGGGTTGCCATGGGCTACCGTGTGTAGCCAGCAGCCAGCATGAGCGGCCAGCAGTGCGTTGAGCAGCCATCTAGAAACTGGCGACTGATCTGCCTCCCCGGGAAGAGCGCAATGATGGTGCCAAGTTGGGTCAGTGAAGCGATGTCCTGCACAACTAGACTGAAGAACAAAAGGACAGCAACTTGTCTGTCCCCCTTCCCCCAATTCCCCAGTACTGTTCCCATCCCCCCAATTCCCCAATAAAAATCTTAAAAATAAAAAAAAAGAATATCGTGTAACAGAGAATGTGTGAGTGCCTGTCATCATTCATTCATTTATTCATCTACTCAAAAATATTCCTTGAGTGCCTAGTTGCCAGGCAATGTGCCAAGAACTAAGAAATCACAGTGGGCAAAACATCATTCCGGACCTCAAGGAACTTACAAGACAGCTGGAGAGAGACAGAGAAGTGCATAGGTTATTATAATACAATGAGCTAAGTGCTGAGCTGGGAGTAAGCTCCATGTGTTGTGGGAGGAATTCATTCATTCATTCATGCATTCATTCATTCATTCATTTAGTAAATATTATGTGCCAAGCTCTTGGGATACAATGGTGAGCTAAACAGACAAGATACATAACCCATGGCTTACAGATTAGTGGAGGAGAAAGACATTAATTAAACATTCTCACAGACCTATCACTACCCATTGTGATATGAGCTATGAAAGAAAAATGTGAGAATGTATAAGAGGGGAGCCTGGTATAGTCTGGGAGGACTCAGGAGGCCTGAAAGATGAGCTGCAGGTAAGTAGTTAAGTAAGTAAAAAAAAGGATAAAAAGAGTGTCAGGGCCAGCTGAGTGGCTCAGTTAGTTAAGAGTTGGCTTGGGAGCGCCAGCTCTGAGCAGCAGGGCCACCGGTTTGGATTCCACATATGAGGGCCAGTGACACTGCCCTCTACAGCTAAGATGGTGAACAACAGCTCTACCTGGAGCTGGGCTGCTGTGAGTCGCCGGCAATGGCGTAAGCTGCAGTGGGGCTGCAGTGGGCTGCTATGAGCTACTGTGAGTGGTCGGCAGCCAGTGTGAGAGGCTGGCAGCTGGCATGAGCTGCCGTGAGCCGCTATGAGCGGCCGTACAGTGGACAGCAACTGATCTGCCTCACCCGGGAAGAGCGCAATGATAATGCCAACATGGTCCAGTGAAGTGATGTTCTCCACAACTAGAATGAAGAACAAAAAAGGACAGCAACTTGTCTGTTCCCCTTCCCCGATTCCCCAATAAAATCTTTAAAAAAAAAAAGTGTCAGTTATACCTCAATAAAACTGGAAAAAAAAAAAGGAAGGGAAGAATATGGGCCCACTGAGCTCCACCCCCAGGTCTGTGGGTTGGGAAAGACTTTCTAACATCTAAGCTGAGGCCTGAAGAACAAGTAGGAGTTAGGCAGATGCAGGGGAGTTGGAAAGGAAGGGAAGGCATTCCGGATCAAGGAACAGCCTGTGCAAAGGCAGGAGGCAAGAGAACATAGTGGATTCTGGGAAAAAGCAAGGCGTTTGATATGACTGGGCTGTAGAGTAGAAAGGCACAATGAAGTCAAAGAGAATAGAGAAGTGACTAGGATTAGAATCATGCCATTCTAATAAATTCTTCTGAACTTCATTCTGAGGGCAGCAGGGAACTGCTAAAGAATTTCAAGGAGGAGAGAAACCAGGCCAGATGGAATATTAGAAACTTCTCTGGACCGAGAAAGGAAAGTGGGCTGAACCCCCACAACATGCCACACTTTATCTAGCAGAGCAAATCCTATGGAAAGTGGGCATTAAGCCCTCAGTGAAGTCCCTCTTGGGATTTTCTGGGTTGAGCAAGACTCAGTTTAGCAAAGGACATTGGCCACCCTACTACTGCCTCTCCCCACCGCCTACAGCCCAGCCCAGGACCAGCAGGAGGTATGAATTCAGAAGACATCTGCCTCTTGTGCTCAGCAACAACCCATCAGTGCCTCCAGGACTGGGCACACCAACGAACCCAGTTTCCTCTTCCTGATGGGTCATAATACGGTGCACAGAACAAGGTCCCCTAAGATCTTTTCATTAATTTCCTGAGATGAGGCTGTAACTACTATCATTTGCCCTCAGCATTTTGCTCCCACCTTAAACTTTCACCCCAATGTCTGGCTCTCGGGAGGAAAGCCATTTTTACCTAGTGGTGAACAATGCCTTCTGACTGCCCTGCCCTCCAAAGGATCTTTAGGTTTAAGGAGTAGAGAGAAGGTGTCCTGTGTCTCCATTGACAAGGCTGTGAGGCCCAGGAGACCAGGGCCTCAAACGGCTTCTCGTTGTTATAGGATAATTTAGCCTGGCCTGCAGGACCCTCTGGGATCTGCTCCTTTCCACCAGCTTTCCCCCTCCTGGGGGTCTCTTGTCCCATATTTCCCTGTGACAGTGACTTCTTATCATTCAGATCTCAACTCAAATGTCACCTCCTCAATTTGACCTCCTTGACTACCCACTCTAAGGTAGCTGGATAGTCACTCTCTATCCCATCACCCTGCTGTATTTTCTTCATAACACGTCACCATCCATAATTTTTTATATGTTTATCTACTTGCTTATTGTTGGTTCTCCCTCTAAGATGTGGCCTGATAGCTTGGACCTTGTTTGTCTTATTTACTGTTTTATGCCCAGTACTTAAAATAATGTAGATACATAGTTCTGCACATAGTAGATGCAGAATGAACAAATAGTCCTTGCCTATCTTTCCAACCTCATTCCCACTCCATTCCTACATTGATTCCCTGAGCTTTGGAGTGATGGAAGTCTATGGAGGTCTTCAGACCTGCCTTGCTAATTGAAACCCCTCATTACCTCAGCCTGGAATGACTTTCCTCCTCTTCTAGCCACCCACTTCCCTGCCTCCACACTTATTCTCCCTTTTCTTCCAGATTCTGAAATCCTCCCAGATAGAAGCCTGGTACACACCTCTGTCAAGGCTCATCTGACTGTATTGCAATCACACTTTTACCTGTCACCTACCCTACCTGCCCACATCCGTGAGCTCCTAAAGGAAGGCATCCATTCACCTCCATATCCGTAGCACACAATACAGTAATCAACACAGAGTAGGCGCTTCACTAATGTATGTCAATTGACTAGATAGAGAAATGTGGTTCAGAGAAACATGGATTAGGGAACCGTGGTCATTTTTATGGCAATGGTACAAGGAGTTGTTATAATTCTAGACCTGCAGCAGAGAAGCAGCCCCTTCCTATCGGCCAAACCAAGAAAACAACACCCTATTAAATTCTGATAATTAAGAGCAAAAGGGGGTAGGTATGGCCAAAAAGACCCTGTTTATCACCATCCATGTACTCCCAAGTGGGCAAGAGCTGTTAATTCATTGGGTGAGAAGTACAGGAGCATTCTCATTATCAACTCTGGTGAGTCAATCAAAGAGGCCTGGGAGAAGTGCCAGGTAAAGCTGGCACTGTGCTTCCCACTCCACCAGGCATGTCCTCAAACCTTATCTCACTAGGGTCTGGGAGGAAGGAAAGTGGGTCTCATCCTATCAATGAGGCTTGGAGAGGTCCAGCAGCCTGCCCAAGGAGTCACCAGCAGGAACGAGTTGCTCTATAGCTTTTTTTTTTTTTTTTAGCTGAGCCATCCTGCTACCTGTTGGCAGCTCAGCGGCTGCTCAGCTGGGGCTGGACTCGAACCGCTGTTGCTCAGAGCTCAAACTCTTGAGCGAGCTCTTAACCAACTGAGCCACTCGGCCGGCCCCCTCTATAGCTTTTATTCTGCTATTTGGGAGACCTTAATGTGCTCGTCCAAGCTTTAGTTGCTAAAGCTCCTAGAAGTCTAATTACTATTGTCTAAAGTACAGAACAGCAAAATGTGTACTTAGATGCTTTTAATCAAATCCTTTTGGATGATGCTGCTGCTGCTGCTGCTGAAGATGACGGCAGTTTTGATGATGATGATAAAGGAGCTATCCTTAAAGACAAGGAACAGGAGGGAACTGTTATATTAGAATGGAGGTAGAGCCAACACCACAGGCAAAGGGCTGATAAGACTGCAGCATAGCCTAGCAGTTGACGTGAACTCTCCAGTTGGGCCACCTGTGACCTCCTCAGCACTCTACTTCTTACGGGCTGTGTGGTCTCATCAAGCCTCAGTTTCCCCATCTCTAAATGGAGAGATTATTACCTGACTCTTAGGGCTGTTGGAGGCTCTTTTGAAGTAGTCTCTGTAAAGCATTATCACGGTGCCTATATCACAGAAAATGATTCATGATGATACGGGCAAATTTTTACAAGCAGCATACTTTATGCCAGGCAATGTTCTAAGCACTTTACATATATTAGCTCATTTATGTAATACCCTATAAAGTAGGTACTAATATCAACACCCATGTTTTCTAGATAAAGAAACTAAGGCACAGGGAAGTTGAATAATTTTTCCATAGACACAGAGCCAGAAAGTGCCAGAGGTGGATATTGAAACATAGTCTGACTCCAGGAGCATTACACAGTACGGCAGCCATGCAGATGCGCTGCTGGGATTTCCCTTTGAGAGAGCTATAGCAGCAAGCAGCGCTCACTGACCTTGGGATCCATCAGAGCATCCACACCAAGGCCATGCTTCCTCTGACCTTCTCTCAGCCTGCAACTGAGCACAGCAAGGGTACCAGAGTTGGACCATTCCTGCCCAGCACAGGACTTCTTTGATGAGCAACTGTTTCATGTGTGAGATAAAATACACATAACATAAAGTTTACCATTTTAATTGTTTTTAAGTGTACAGTTCAGTGGCATTAAGTACATTCACATTGTTGTGAAACCATCACCACCATTCATCTTCAGAACTTTGTCATCTTCCTAAATTGAAACTCCATACCCATTAAACATTAACTGCCCATTTCCCGCTCCCCAACCTCCCCAGCTCCTGGCAACCACCATTCTGCTTTCTATTTCTGAGTTTGATTACGTATCTCATAGGTAACTGGTTAATTCTGCTTAGCATAACGCCTTCAAGGTTCAGCCATCTGTAGCCTGTCAGAATTCCCTTCCTTTTAAGGCTGAATACTATTCCACGGTACGTATTTGCCACATTTTGTTTATCCTTTCATCTGAGGGGCAACCTTTGCTCAGGGACTCCCAGTCAGCCTGACAGAGACTTTTTCAGAACTGCACTTCAGCCTGAAGCTCTTCTTACCCAATCCTCCTTTACTGCCCATCTCTTTTCCAGACTGTCAAACCTACATCACAGCAGAAGACTCTTGCCCTCTTCCCTGGCCCCCTGTCCATTCATCCTTCACAGATGCTCCCCCATGAATCTCTGGCATGCCTAATCACATCTTGGTGTCTATTTCTCAGAGGACCATACTGACACAACAGCTTCTTAATAAACATTATTTATCATTACTATTATTTCTTGGGAAGGGGAAGAGGCATTTAAAGCAAATTTTTAAAAAGAATCTAGGACAGTTATAGAGTTGTGCATGGTATATACTTTTTTCAACTTCTTTTGATGACACAATATATCATTGTAGAAAAGTTAGAAAACACACACGAGTAAAAAGAAGAAAATTAAATTCACCTGTTATTCTACTATCTCAAATTGTTTTCAACTATTACTGTCATTACTGTTTCATTTTGGGGGTAGATATATCTAGATGTTTATCTTTACACATACAGTATCAGTTTCTTTTTAAGGAAACTGGTTTCTCCCATAGGGTGAACTGGGTACAGATGACTCTGTGGAGCTTGGATTCTAGAAAACGACTTAATTTATGAATGCATTCATTCACCCATTCATTTAATACATATTTATTGAACAGCTACCAAGCATCAGGCCCTGCTGTAGGTGCAAGAGATACAAGACAGACACAGCTCCTGCTTGTAGAAAGCATACAGTCTAGTGGGACCACAGACACCCTCCAGGCAGTTACACTACACTGCTGTGTGGACTCAGAGCCGGGCCACCCAGCCCAGCCTGCTTTTTTGGAGGAAGTAGTGTCTAAGTGAAGACCGGAGGAATGGCAAGGAGTTGACCAGGCAAAAGAGAAGAAATTTTAGAAGGCATTGCAGGGCTAGAACCTAGGCAAAGAGGGCCAATTACAATAGGTTTGGTTGCCTAAGGAGCAGATGACTCTGCCCCCAAGTGCCAAAAAATGATTAATGACTTTGTGTGCGTGCGTGCGTGTGTGTGTGTGCGCGCGCGCGTGCGCGCGTGTGTGTGTGTGTGTGTGTGTGTGTGTGTGTGTGTGTGTAGCAACCACTCAGACTCAACCACTCAGTCTGAAGAAGAGATAAGATCTTAATCAGTCAAGGAATCTTGGGCAGAGGCTCTCCATGGAGAAAGCAGATATCCAGGAACCCACCAGAGGAGAGAAACTAACTGATCCCCAACCTTAGACTGGAAATATGGGCCAAGCATTCAGCTCTCTGAAGGCACGGATGGAGTCTTCTCCCCCTCTGTGGAGCCCAGAGACCCAAGACAACGCCACATACGAAAAGAACCCTCAGTTGCACCTGGTGTCCATGGCATCATGTTTCTCAGCCTAGAGGCCTCAGGACAATTCTGGCATCATCCTCAGTCTCTTAGTAGTGCAGTTAGTGAAACATGAAATATGGAGTCCTAGGTCTCGAAAGTCATGCAGAAAAAACAAGAAAGCCCAGCCTTTCCCTGAAGCTATCTGAATTATTCATCAACAGCAACAGCAGCACTGCCCATCACAGAATTCCCAAGAAAAGTTATAGATCAGCAGAAAGTGCTGTTTCAAATACTGTTTGGATATTAACTTTTTTCTGATTGGCAGCAGTCGACGTCTTATTTTCTGCATCCTGTAATTCTTGTTGGCCAAGAGCTATTTTAGCATTTGGGTATAAATAAAATTATTCAATGAGATGATATCAAGAGGGCTCAAAGTGTGCTGACAGGCACCACCATCTCATTAAATGTGAATATCTTTACGATGTGACTTGGGTTTAAAAAAAAAAAAAGCAGTAGACAACCATGGTGTGGTATTTTTAGGTACGTAGGTGAGGCAAGCGCCCACAAATGCCACCACATCCCTCTGAAAGGTACAGACAGCTCCTCACTTCCCTTGGGGCTGGGAGGGGATGGGCTGAGATGACCTGGCAGTGTTTCCTCAACGTTACCTTCCTTGAGAGTCAGCAAGCCCCCCACTCCCACCTCCAAATTCAATGCTTGGTAAAGCAGCTGCCAGCAAGTAGCCCAGGGAGGCAAGGCCCATTTCTGTGGGCAATGAGGCCCTGGCACTGAGATGGACAGGAACACGCCCAGTCCTGGCAGCTGGACCCTGTAAGATAGGCAACCACAATGACCGGCACCAGGCAGGGGTCTGCATGTCCTGCTCATGGAAGAAATGTCACCACCCCCCTCAGGGACAGGCCTGGGTGGGGTTGTCACTGGGTGGGTGAACACCCACTGGTCTTCTCAGCCAATTTGACAGTCAGGGTAAAAATAACATCAGCCGCATCATTTTCCAAAATTAAGGGTGATGCTATAGCAAATGTATGCAGATGTATACAGACACAGATGGGAACAAGTGTATTTAATTGTAAATGAGTCAGAACGGAGCAAATGAGATTTCCCTTATATTTGGGTTCCAAAAATTACAGAGAAAATGTGCCTGAGGCAGAAACAAACCAACCCCCCCCCTCACACACACACACACACACACACACACACACACACAAACAGGGGGTGAGTTATTGAGGCAGGGGCCACATGGGAGGGGACCTTTGGTACCCAGAAGGCTGGAGTAGCTTTGGGCTCCTCTGGGGATTAGGAAAGTGCTTTGGCTCTCAGAGGCCCAAAAGTGACGGACATGCTAATGGGATGGCCACAGACACAGACGGCAGGACTCATGGTGCCTGAGCCTCATCTGACTCAGAGGCGCCAGAGAAAGTGGGGAAAGGGAGGGCTATAATGGACTGTCCCCGAGGAGGGAGCCCAAGGCCAGCTTTTGTGATCTCAGAGAACAAGACTGAGGCAGAGAAAGAGAGAGCCGGAAAATATCTCCGCCTCGCTCCCTGAGGCGAGAGAGAGGAATAATGACAGAATACTTCTTGTTTGGAAAGCACCATTTCTCCTCAACCACTTGAAGGAAGGCACCTAGGAGAGGGCTCTTGGTAGATGTTCAAGAAATACTAGAAGGAAAGGAAAGAGAAAGGAAAAATGTCTCATCCTGCAAGTCTCACCTGTTCTGTGGACGGAAGTGGTGCTGGCGTGAAGAACCATGGGAACAAAAAGGCGGTATGCCTAACTGAAAGTGACCCGCTTCAGGAGACAAAAGGGTGCCCTCCCTTGGGCATTCAGGAGGGTGTGGGGGGTGGACAGGAACGTACTGGCCAGGGGTCTGCATGTCCTGCCAGGCCTCCTACCCCTGTAAGCTCATCCCCTCCACAGGCGGCAGTCTGGAATCCATACCCTACCCTCTGTGAGGGAACAATTGTAATTTCCTCCTCAGAGTACAGAGAACATTGTTTCCACCACAGCAGGGGAGCTATCCCTCCCGGCGGCAGCAACCTGACTGCTAGCAGAAAGCTTAGCGCATCAGAGCCCAGCACCCCCTAGGCACCTAAGGAGCACCTGCAAGTAGATGAATGTATGAATGAAGGCAGGTGTGAACGTGAACACAGCAAAGACACTTTCCCCACCCAAAATGGTCTCACTCTGTGGTTTGAGCCCTTTATCTCTCCCTCCCTAGGCTTGTTTCCTCTGGGTACTGATGATTCTCTGCCTCCCAATCTCAAGAAGCAGCAAACCCAGCCTTTTTCCTTAGGTCAAGCTCCCCCCAGCAGGAGGATGCCAGGAGGGCAGGAAACACAAAAGCTCCTCTTGGGAAAAGGGCCAGGAAAGCTTTCATTCCAGCCTCTCCTCCCCCCTGCATTCTTTGTTCTTCACATTTGCAGTCCTTACCTCATCTCCCTAGAAAGCCCCGGGACTAGGTTGGCCTTGCTGACCTTTGACCCAAGCCCCCTCCACCCCACTCCCCAGTCCCATTCTCACCCCTGCCCCAGCCGGGAATGTCAGCCTTGGGGAAAGCCCATACTGTGTGTCTGGCGGTCTGCAGGTCAGCTAAGGGTGGGGTCCTTGTTCTCGGAGTGCCACACACCCAGGATAGCCTATGCCTCAGTTCTTCAGGTCCTCTGAGCCACCCATCCCAGCACCTACCCTGCTAGGTGCCAGTGGATACAGAAGCAAATGTGGAAAATGAAGAAACGCCATCCGGCATCACCCAGCACAGCTGTGAGCAGCTCAGCCTCAGCACTGCAGTGCCAGGGTGCCACATGCCAGTCTAGTGCAAGAGTTTACTTAAAAGGCAGTCAAGGAGAATGGAAGAACCAGCTACAAGCTGACGCCCATGTCTGCTTTCCACTGGCCTATTTCAACACTGGCTTCCTACAGAAGCTCTGTGCCCAACCTCTGGCCACTTCCTGGAACCTGCCTTCCCTCGCCCTGCCCGCGCCTTCTGTGTCCGACTCTGCGAAACGTGTTCTACTTTCTAGCCCCTCCATCTTTCTTCCTTTTTTCTTCTTCCTCCCCTTTCTTCTCTCTTCTTTCTCACCTGTTCCATTTGCTCAACACGTTACAGTTTAGGAAGCTCTTTCAGATACATTAGACATGATGAGCTCAAGGGCATAAGTGACAGAGCAGGGACTGTGGCATATATCAAAGTAGGCAATGAGAAGGCAGGTTTTGAAAAGATGGAGAAAAGAGACAGAGGCTTTATTGGCATAATCATCACCAGAACTCTAAGAAGGAAAGCATCTTGTAGACACTTCATCCCAAACTGGGCTTTGGAAAAGCAGCCTGTCTTGCATTTCCAACAAGCAAGACCTAAAAGACTGACATCTATGCTTGTGTTTTGTGAGATGTCTGTCTTGGTTTGGGTTCCCTCAAAATAGACCCTAAAACAGGGGTTCAAGTGTAACTAGTTTATTTGGGAGGTGATTCCAGAAAATGCTGGTAGGGGAATAAGAAAGTGAGACAAAGCAGAGAAGGAAGCCCCTAAAGCGTGCTTCTAAGTTGTTAAGTTACTACGTGGACAACTGGAGCTCAGATCTGCTGGGAACTCTGGGAGACAATGTAGAAAGTGCCCCCAGGGTTGTCCCCACTGAGGGGTGTGGAAGTTGGGCTACACACACTTCTGTCATTGGCTGAGAGCTGCTTCCAGAGCTGAGCCATTAACTCCCTGGCACTTCCCACTTTTCCTGGGCAGAGGCCAAGTGTGTTCCCATGTCCAGAACAAAGCCCTCAGGCTCAGTCTCAGGTGTTTGCAGTAAGCTGTCTCTGGCATGTAGAGGTGAGGATTTGACCAGAGCAACAGCAACATCTGCTACAAACTGCTGTCACCTTCCAGTCAACACCCTTTAACTTGAGCCAGTTTGCATGGGTTTCTATCTCTTGAAACAAAACAGCCCCTCACTAAGATATTCCCCCATTTCCCTCATCACTCTTCGCAGCAAGGCAAGGCAGTGCAAAGCTCCTTCGCTCTCCCAGCTTTCTCTTGTCCTTGTGGCCTGAAAAGGTCCCTCTTCTCTACCTCAATGTCTTGGAATCTTCACCCATTCCTTTTTCCTTTGCTCTGGGCTTGGAATATTTCCTTCCATCTGAGCTTTTGTATACACACACACACACACACACACACACACACACACACACATCTTTGTTCTGTTGTCAGTTATCCTCCTTGAATGATGAGCAGGAGTTCAGAAGAAAGAACATTCCAGGCAGGGAAAGCAGCAAGATCCTGCACATAAACTCCGTCTGAGGGTGACCCGCCCAGTGACTTCCCATCAGCCACAAAACAAAGTCCACGTTCATGAGTCTGGAATTCAGATGTCTTTTCCTATGCGTCATATTAATCAACAAACATTTATCAAAGGCTTTAGTATATAATCAGGCGTGGACCAGGCACCGGAAGGAACAATGAATACGACAGTTACACAGTCCCTGCCCTTATAAGATTTACAGCCCATTAGGGGTGAAGAAGAGAAGACAGAGTGGAGATCATAGGAGGGCTGCCCTTCTCTGAATCAAAAAGTATTCAGGGGAGGAGCCCAGAACCACTTGCCCTCCTGGTCTCTGTGTCCCTCCCATGTGTATTTAGCCTCCAATGATTTCGCCCTCCTGGTAGTCACACCTGGTGTAGTCCTTTCCCACACTATGCCAGAGTCAGTCCATATGACCAACAGAATACGGCAGGAGTAATGGAAGTCCCTTCTGATATTAGGTTATAAAAGATACTGTAGCTTTTGTTCTGCTCTCTCTCTCTCTCTCTCTCTCTCTCTCTCTCTCTCCCTCCCTCCCTCCCTCCCTCCCTCCCTGAGATTTAGGTGCCATATCTTAAGCATCTCTGTGGAGAAACTGAGACTTGCAGCAAATGAGCACATCAGTGACTCATCTTAGAAGTAGAGCTTAAAAAAAAAAAAAAAAGTATAGCCTCCAGCCCCAGTCAAGTCTTCAGATGACTGCAGACCAAGACAACGCAACCTCCTGAGAGGCTCTGAGCCAGAACCACCTCGCTAAGCGGCTCCTTGGCTTCTGATCCTCAGACACTGTGAGATAAGAAATGTTCTTTTTTTTTTTTTTTTTTAGATTTTTTTATTGGGGAATTGGGGGGATGGGAACAGTGCTGGGGAATTGGGGAAAGGGGAACAGACAAGTTGCTGTC
>NW_017731361.1:1562669-1567614 GCF_001890085.2 Hipposideros armiger | reverse complement strand
CAGCGGCTGCTCAGCTCGGGCTGGACTCGAACCGCTGTTGCTCAGAGCTCAAACTCTTGAGCGAGCTCTTAACCAACTGAGCCACTCGGCCGGCCCTACCTTAAATCTTTAAGCGCAGGGCTTGGACATGCTTAGAACAGAATCATGGGGTTCGCTTCTCTGTCACCAGGTGATTCAAGCCCTGCACTTGGTTTTCCCCTTTTGTTTTAATGTTTTATCCTGTGCAGTAACTCTGAAAATACCCAAGGAACATTAAACCACCTACCTGCCCCAGGTCACCATCCTAAAATTTGGCAACGCGGGATGATTTCTCCAGGCTTTGTGATAGCCCAGAGTTGGATATAAGACAGAACCAGTTTCCATTATTTTGGCTACATTGGTTGTGTGGCTCTCCTTTGGAGTACAAATTATTCTGAAAGGCATAAAGAATACTATTTATTGAATCCCTATGATGCACAAGATTGTTATTTCATTCCTCCCCAAGAACCAAATGAGGGAAAATTTGGTAGCAGTTTTTGGTTTTTGTTTTGTTTTTAGCTGAGCCATCCTGCCACTGGTTGGTAGCTCAGCGGCAGCTCAGCTCGGGCCGGGACTCGAACCGCTGTTGCTCAGAGTTCAAGCTCTTGAGCGAGCTCTTAACCAACTGAGCCACTCGGCCGGCCCCTGGTAGCAGTTTTAAAACGTGGCTTCAAATTCTTTGCTCTTCCTCTCACTGAGAAGTGGGGTCTATTCCATATCCTCTCCCCTTGAATCTGGGCAGGCTGGTGACTTCTCTGACTATAGAGTATGGTGGAAATGATATTATGTGACTCCCAAGGCCAAGTCATAAGAGGCCATAAAGGTCCTGCCTTGTTGGCTAGGACACTCACTCTGGGAACCTGGAGTCATCGTGTATGAAGTCCCAGAGTCCAGAGGCCACCATGCCGTGAGGAAGCCCAAGCCACACAGAGAGGCCATGAACAGATGTTCTGGTCAACAGTCCCAACTGAGCCCAGTTTCAAGTCATCCTAGCTGAAACCCCAGATGTCATGAAGCAGAAACAACCAATCCCCAGTATGCCTTATCCAAATTACTCACCCCCGAATCTGTGAGCATGACAAATTGGTTTTTTAAGTATAACTGACACACATTATGTTAGTTTCAGGTGTACAACGTAATGATTTGACATTTGCACACACAGCAAAGTGATCATTACAGTAAGTCCAACCACTGTCCATCACAAATTTTTTTACGCCACTAACTTTGAGATTGTTACACAGTAATAGATGACCATAATAGTATTATTATTCCTGTTGCACAGATGAGCAAACTGAGACTTGGAGAAATTAAGTTTTAAGGCTAGTAAGTGGCAGAGGACAATTTGAACTCAGGTCTGTGACCACAAAGCTCATTGTTTTCTCAATAGGGACCCAGTCAGGGAGGGGCTCTCAGGACTAGCTGGGTTGTGGGGTTGAGAAGGATCATATGGTTGTACTTTTCCTCAATGAACCATACCCCAAATCCTGTACTCAGCTTCCCATCTCAGAGCAGACATGCTCACATACTTCAATTCCTGGGGATGTTTGGCCAAGATGAATCTAGGTTCTATGACTGGTATTGTCTGATGCTGAGCATGTGGGGCTGGAGCAGGATTCCTGGGTCTGGAGGACTCATCTCCCATAGATCAGACTGGCATGCTGATACCAAACTGACCCATTTTTCAAGCACATTCTGACCTCCAGGAGATGCTGTGAGCTAGCACCTCCCTGAGGACCAAACAAAAGCCCTTTGAAAATTGGCCTAAAAAACTCGGGGTCCACCTGTGAGGTGGAGGTGAGGCATGGTTGACCCTGTGTCTCTTGTGGGGAGGGGATATGGGGTCTCTCCTCTCTCTTCCCTGTTTACAGTGGTGCTGAAGGTTTCGTTTCCTTAGCTATATAAAGTCTCTGGAGTGTACCAGGTGTCAGGTGTTATAATAAGTGTGAAATTTAACTACTTTTCCATCAAGGCAAAAAAAATGCAGCCTCAGAGATTCAAGTACTGGCAATCTGCTTGTAAAAGGCAGGAACCCTATTGTCAACTTTAAATAAATTGCAACTGAAGCATGATCAGGCACCAAATTATCACTGCCAGTCCTCTCAGGAGCTCTCACTCTTCAGCAAGGAACAGGCAAGAAGAACTCAGTCCGGGAAGGGGCTGGAGGGAAGCCACAGTCCCCCTACCTCTCATGCCTAGAGACTTCCAAAGGCCCATCTTTTGTTCCAGAATGTACCTACCATTCTCCCTACAGAGGCTCGCCATCCTACTCCACAGATCTTCTTCGACACCCTCCCACATCCTCTCAGTCCCGCCTCCCCGCACAATAATTCCTGGTGAGTGCTGTAGGCTGAGTTTTCCAAAGGTGCAGCCCTGGCCATTAACCTTTAAAGAGCAAAATGCCAACAGTGCTGCGTCACAGGGAGCACACCTATTTACAGCTGCTTTTTCAGATCACAAGATACCAGAGCAAGGGAGGATTTTGCTTTAATAACAAGTAGGCGCTTGGAATTAATGCAGGGGAGAAAAAGCCATGAAGGGATCTGAGTGAGCCACGGAGAATCCAGGTCAAACAGAGGAGACGTCGGGCAGCATATGCAAGAGGGTTCTACAGGGAAGGGAAATTAGCATTTACTGAGTTCTTACTGTGTGTAAGATGCCATGCAAGATATTTTACATACATTATGTATTCCTCATTTCAAACCTGTGAGGTCCCCTTTTATGAATAAGCTGAGGCTCAGAAAAAGCAATTAACTAACTGAGGTTAATTGCTCCAAGTCACACAGCTAGTGTGGGAGGGACCTGGGTTTCAAACCCAGATTTGTTTACTCTGCATTCTTTATTTTACCTCCTGTTCCAGAGAGGTATTTATTATTACCCTTGCCTTCGTACAAATATCCCATGTGTGAACTCCCTCCCTCCTTTAAATGAAAAAATAAAGAATAAATGTTATTCCCAAAACATGTTTACACAATGACCCAAATGAAAGGATGTTTTATACTCTTTGAGAAGGTCCCAGAAGAAACTCTGAACCTGACTATAGCACTTAGAACCTGTAATCTATGCTGTAGAAGCACCCACCATTCCTAACTCTGCCTCCTAATCATCCTAATTTTCACAGCCAAGCCTAAATATCAGCCCATCCACAATGTTTCTCAAGTACCTACACTTCTTTCTCTTCTGTAAATTCATTTAAAGAGAACTCCACATACCCCTCTCTTGAGACCGAACACTCATGCCCAGACATTTTGCCCACCCTTACAAAGCTCAGTGTCTCAGGCAGGGTCACAAAGGGTCTTCCACATGTCAGCCACACAGGCCACCACTGACCATCCATCATCCCAGCCCACTGGTCCCTTTGGATTACGAAACTCTACTGTTTGGCGGGGGGGGGGGGCAAACTTGGGGCAGGGAGTTCTCAGGGATCCAGGTTCTCTAGTGCACTCTCTCAGAGGTACTGCCAAGGAGTGGGGTTCAGGTCTTCACAGCTTGGAAGATCCCTGACTTTAGATTTCTTCCCAGTCTGGCTGTCCTCCAGGGCACCCTCTTCTCTCCTGCCAACTTTAGGAACCTGGTACAGTCCTATTAATGAGCATGGGTTTGGGGCAAAAACCAAAACCACACAAAATAGAAACTTTCTGCACATTCCCCATTATTTCCCATGGCAGGAAACGAAACCACTGTTCATTCAGCTACAAGCCAAACACTTAAGAATTACTTTCTTAAGAATAATTATTTTCTGAGATTATTTGTCTCTTACACTCTATAATATTCACTCCATCAGCCTGTTGCCTCTACTTCAAAATATATCCAGAATCTAACCACTTCTCACCACCCGCAGTGCTACCAGCTCAGTCCAAGTGCCCATGATCTCTTATTTGGACTATTGCATTCCTAACTAGTCTTCCTGCTTCAATTTTTACTCGTTTTTAGTCTATTTTATGCATAACATCTAAAATTACACTGTCTAATACAGTAGCATCTACCCACACGTGGCTATTTAAATATAAATTTAAATTAATTAAAATTAAACAACTTAAAATTGTACTCTCTTAGTGGCACCTACCACATTTCACATGCTCAGCAGTCCCATGTGGCCAATGGCTGCCATATTGGACAGAGTAAACATGGAACATTTTCATCATTGACGAAAGCTTTATTGGGCAGCACTGGTCTAGAGTGAATCTTTTAACACTTCAGTCAGATCATGGCTCTCGCCTGCTCAGAATACTCCAGTGATTTCCCATGATGCTTACAAAATAAAAATCCTCAGAGCTGACCATGGTCTACAGACATTATGTAACCAGGTCTCCTGCTATGCCTCCTATCTCATGTCTATCTCTTGCTCAGTTGCAGCCCCTGGGCTCACATATACCAAGCGTACTTCTTCCTCAGGGCCTTTGCACTTGTTCCTGTGTCTTGAACGCTTTTCCCTTAAATAACCGCATGGCTCACTCCCTCACTTCATTTAGATCTCTACCCAAACGTCTCCTCTCTCACAACTACCCCATGTTTTTGAAAAAGGAGTCATGTCCTCCCCCCTCCAATCCAGTTGCTCTCTAGCCACTTATTCTGCTCTATATTTCTCACTGCCTGACATTCTGTTACATACTTATTTGTTTATTGTCTGCCTCTGCCACCCAAACCCATGCTCCATGGAGACAAAAACCTTGTGGTTGTGTTCACTGCTCTATCCCCTCCGCCCAGAACCCTGCCTGGTGCATAGGAGAGACTCATGAATTGTTTATGGATTTATTGACTGCATGTTTTTTGTACTGCAAATATCCCTGAGGCAAAGAATTACAAAGGACTTGGCTACCTTCTTGGAATTGGGGGGCGGGAGAAGGGGGTGAATAGAGAGAGAACAGATGAGTTAGTATCTTAAATTATCCTATATTACAAACCTATATTATAGAACTTGGTATATAGT
>NW_017731361.1:1560242-1562219 GCF_001890085.2 Hipposideros armiger | reverse complement strand
TCCCATCCCCCCAATTCACCAATAAAAAATAAATTAAAAAAATCTTAAAAAAAAAAAGTGAATTTGGTCCAAAGTGATTGATATACGCATATTAAGGAATAATTTGTGTAAAAACACAAATTTTGTGTTTGCTTCTGTACCACTTCACCCACAAGAAACACTAAGTGAGCGCTGAAATTGTCTTTACCTGAACCAACCCATGCAGAAATACACAAAACACATATAACACCACGCATGACACATGTGTTAAGCTGCACTATTTTAATTCACCATGTGTGTCATGAGCCACACCTACCCACATCTGGTGTTACAAATTTACATCAAATTTTAGATAACCTTCCTTTTTCAAATCAAAGTGCCATATTTACTACAATATTTATGCTTTTTTAAAAAAAAACTATTTAACAACTATAAAGCTATGTTACCATTTTTACTAGGTTCCTACCTCTTTTTAATGTGTCACTGGTGAAGTTTTCACTGTTGAGCCCCCATCCCCATTGTTCCATAAGCCCTGGGGGATTTTGCAAAGCTCCATGATTTGCAAAGTCACCTTATAACAGAACTGACCATCCTTGGATATGTCTACCCTCTCCCCTAACCCCCAAATAAAGGGAAAGCACCTGAAGGGGAGGCATTGTTTTTGATTCCCTTTTTAATCCCCAAGCCCCCTCTGCACCCCAAGACAGCACATGTAATGGATGTTCATGAAATGTATGCATGGAGCTTAATTGATTCCACCCTAGCCTCCTTTCAGGAGATCCCCCCCTTAGATTCTATCCAACTGAGCTTAGAACCAGAGCGGTTAAAGAAACTCTGAAGAAACTGCCCAGGGAAGGTTTTTGTTGGTAGCAGTTGCCCTTGCAGTTTCCAGGGGTCCAACTGCAGGGAACCATTAACTTTCATCTGAGCAGATAGGAGCCAACCCCCTCTCCCACTAATGCCCCCCATGGTGGAGAGTCCCAGGCAGTGAGGGAGGGCAGGCACAGGACCCTGGAGGTTGTGCTGGCAGGAGGCCCTGCAGCACCCCAGGAAGGATGCAGCAGCTTGGGCAATGAGGCCCCTAGTAAGATATATTAACATTACAAAACTTAATGGACCAGAAAGGGAAAAAATTAACATAAATTACCTTCTGCTGAAATCCTGCCTTTCTTGGCAGCTAGAGAAAAACTTCAATTCAGTGCCAGAGGAAAAGTCAGGGCTTGGGAAGCAGAGGCCTTAATGGGCTAAAATATCACCTCCGACCCTCCCTCTAAAACAATAACTCCCCAATCATCTGGGCCGAGTAACAAATTAGGCAGGGCAAATGGCACAGGGTAGCTAGTTTTACTTACGCTGCTTTCTGGCTAGTGCTTTGTGCAGTGTGGGCTTTATGTAGCTTTTGACCCATGTACAATGCTTTCCTTGGGAAGATGGTAGCTTCTTCCTATCTGGAGAAACCTGGCAGTGTCTCTGGTCCCAGCGGGGACTCCTTAAGCCCTGATAGTCAGCGAGAGAGTCATCCTTATTAGGAAACTACCTCCAAGGCCTCTTTCTGCCCCTCCCCATGCTCCTCTGCACCCCTCATGCAGTGAGGCTTAGCAAGAGCGCAGAATTCCTTCATATGAAATCTTGAGTTTCCAGGGTGATGGGCTAGGGGGAAGAGAGAGGAGATGTGAGACGGTATTGATGGAAAATAGGTGTACACAGCAAGGCAGCAAGCTGGCATTAGAGAAGAAAAGTTGGACAGTGGCTGAGAGATGCCTAGTGGCAGGAATGACCAGGCAACTTTAAATAACAGGGATGCCCAAGACACAATTTTAAGTTGCTGGCTGTGTGGTGTGTGCCCCCTTCTGTTTCTCTCAGGCTTAGTGAAAGTCTACCACATGTAGTCTTGAATTAGAGATGCTTTGGAGAGTGAAGAGATACTGGCAGCATTAGAAGAGAAAAGGATGAGGCACACAGTAGGTCAAAAATTCATCAGAGGGCCGGCCGAGTGGC
>NW_017731361.1:1551689-1556887 GCF_001890085.2 Hipposideros armiger | reverse complement strand
GTGAGCGGCCGTCCAGAAGCCGGCGACTGATCTGCCTTGCCTGGGAAGAGCGCAATGATGGTGCCAACTTGGGCCAGTAAAGCAACGTCCTCCACAACTAGACTGAAGAACAAAAAGTCAGCAACTTGTCTGTTCCCCTTCCCCCATTTCCCCAGCACTGTTCCCATCCCCCAATCCCCCAATTCCCCAATAAAAATCTTAAAAAAAAAAATTTGTAATAATGTGCCAGATTGCTATCACTGCACTGATACTCATTCAATTCCTGCATCTCTGAAGTCATTTCCACTTTCTAAGTTATGACAGAGGGAGCTGTGGGTGCTGCACAGAACAAAGAGATAAACCAATACAAAGGTGGCTTTGTTCATTCATTCATTCATCAAACCCCTGAGAGCTGACTGTCCCAGGAACTGTGCTGGCTGCAGGAGATGCATAGATGAGGGAGGTGAGGGAAACCATCCCTGTCCCCTAGTTGCTCTTAGTATAAGGGGAGGGGCAGATGTGTACTCAGATAAGCCACACTACCAGCAAATTTGTTGTTTCCAAGAATCTGTAGCTTAAGACTCTTGCCCTAAGAAAAACCAAGAGGTGCATCTGAACCTACTAGGTAACATCTGGTGGAAGGTGTTGCCCACGACATGGAACTCCTCCCTGCCTACCTTCCCAAGAGATGGTGAGAATAAGGAAGAAAATGGCTGAGAAGTGTCTTAAGTTATGTGGAGAAGTGCCAAGGTCACAGGTCTCATGCCAGCAGCAGCAGCAGCGATGGCAACAGCAGCATTCCACTGTGCGGCAAGTTGCTTGGGAGCAACTGGGGGCTGCTTGGCCTTATTACCACAGCAACTCTATGGCTTTTTATTGTTGGGCACGGTGGCCATGTTTTCTGCTCCTCCAGAGCCTGGATGTGGGGTGAGAGTCATCCCTCAAATCTTCTCTCAGTGAGAAACGGATTGCTGCATTTCCAGGGCTTAATTGTCCTCACCAGCTAAAAGCACTCTGCCAGTAATGAAAATATATCCACTCTTTTTATCAAGAAAAAAGGATAATAACTCAGCTAGCTTTAGCTTACATTTTATTGAACATCAGCCCAGCTTGTTTCTAAGGACGTCTCTGCTGTGAAGCACAGAAATCTGCTGGGGGGCTGGGAGACACTGAGGGAAGGGCTGGGGACAACAGGCAAAGGGTGCTCAAGGCTGCCCACCTCACCCCCTCAGAGTATTTCTTTCCAAAATGACACTGTCCCTTTCCAAGGACGTGACTACTCAAAATGTAAAATTCCTTTTTTTCTCATGGAACATAAATGACAGCAATAGCAATAATAATAATAATAATAATAATAATAATAATAATAATTATGACACTTTATAGCTTTCAAAGGACATGCAGATACTCTCTCATTTGATCCTTACAACCTCTCTGAAGGGCTAGCAGAACAAATGCTAATCGTGTCATTTCTGTAGATAATGAAACTGAGGCTTAAGGAAGGGGAGTGACTTACCCAGTGTCATCAGCCATTGTTAGAATCACTGTCTGATACCTGAACTGGGCTGTCTTTCTATAACACCACACCCAGATGTGGGGTGGGCCCTGGAGGGAGCAACTGGTGCAAAACGGGGTAAGGCCTATAGGGACTCACGCAGTCCTGAAAGATTACACTTGGAGAACCTAAAACAAGCTCTGAATTCCCTCAAATCCATCTCCATAATCTCCTCTTATACCAGTGCTCCAGCCACACTAGCCTGCTATGGCCAATATTCTCGAGCACCAACTTACAGCTAGCTGGGCCCCACTTCTTCCTTGCTCACAGAAGCCTAGTTTTACTCTCAGAACCTTGGTTTTTGTCAGAAATTGCAAGCACTAGTTCTTCAACAAAGTTTGGAAGCTAGGCCATTCCCCTACCCAACTCTAAACCAATCTGAGTCGTTCATCTCCTTACTAATAATCAATTTAGGAAGAGAATGTGATAAAATTTTGTTATAAGACGTGTGATGTGAAGAGAAGTCTGCAGAGTCAAGGGAAGGGTTTCCTTGTTCCGAAAAAAGAAAGGTTTGCCCTCTTCCTCTCTGCCCCTGGACATTGAGGATGAGGAAGTCAGAGGAGGTTAGAGCTTTAGCAGCCATCTTGGCATCTGGAAGGAAGTCACCACAAGAGGGTAGCTGAGCAGAGAGAAGGGAATAGTCTGGCCCTAAATTATGTCCATTTGCTAAAATAACTGACCTGAAAATCCTAACCTCTCTGCCCCAGGCTACTTTATGTGAGGTAATAAAATTCCTTCTTTTTCTGCGCCATTTTGAATTGGGGCAACTTCTCTTTCTTTCCACTGAAAGCATTCTAAATGGTACACCACCTTTCTGTTCCTCAAACCCTCCAAGCTGGTTCTCACTTCAGGGCTGTTCCCACTGCCTGGGACACTTTGCCACCANTCTTAACAACAAGGCTGCTGGTTCCACTCCCACATGGGATGGTGGCTACACCCACCCGCAACTAAGATTGAACACAGCACCTTGAGCTTAGAGGCCACAAGATGCCAACGGGAAGCCAGATGGCAACTGGCGCCCTCCACAATGAAGAGTGAAGAACAACAACTTGGCTGGTCCCCTTCCCCAATTCCCCAACACTGTTCCCCTCCCCCAATTTGCCAATAAAATCTTTAAAAAAAAAAAGAATTCAGCAGAAACAGGTAATAAGAACAAATATTTTTATAGCCCTATGGAATGGCAGATACAGTGCTAAACGCTTGGTAACTCATTTAATGCTCATACCAACCCTACGAAGGAAGAGCTTTGACTATCCCCATCTTGTGTACCAGAAAACTGAGGCACACAGAAGTTAAACAACTTATCCAAGGTCACACTACAAGTGACAGAGCTAGGATATGAACCCAGGCTCCAAAGCCATTCTTTTAAACATTACACACTACCACCCCAAAGATGGAGTCCAGGGCATGGGTTTCCTATTGTACTTGGGGGTGGGGACAGCATGAGGTGTGTCCTTCTAACTGAACATGGAGGGAAGGATGACCCCAGGAGGCGAGCAGACTTGGATAAACTTAAGGGTCTAATAATTAGGCTACTCAAATTAGAAAGGTAGGGCCAGGTGATACCCAAAGTTCTTTCCTGAATTAAGGGTCTGTGAGACCAAGACAAGGGTCCTGCCCTGGAAGAGGTTGTAGTGTTGGGGGGTGAGGTGGGGACACATATCTGAAACAAGTAAAATAGCTCTCTATGGAACAGAGCTTACAAGGCAGTCAAAGATCCAGCAGGAGGTCTTTGAGTCAAAATGAGATACAATGGATTAAATGCTTTAGGGAAAGAAAACAGGGAGACTTCATGGAGGAGGTGGCCTCCTGCAGAACAGTAGGCTGGGATCACATGGCCCTGGAGTCTCATTTCAAGAATTTCCCAGTCCTAGCCCCCTTTCTTCAGGCTCCTTCCTCACTCTCTTTCCTTCCATTTCCCAGACTTTTACGAAATCAGCAAAACATAAGGGAGTGCCTTGTGGAGAATTGGAAGGATGGTCAAGGGCTGAGTTGATCAGTCAGTCAGCAGAGAGATGAACTACAAAGGCTCTGGTTCCCAAAAAATGGTCTGTAGTCTCAATCTGAAGGGAAATTTGGATTTCCCATCACAAATCATCTTTGCTTAACTTTTGCTTTTTGAGATATAATTCACATAGGATACTACTACTTTAAAATATACAATTCAGTGGTTTTGAATAAATGCACAGAGTTGTGCAACCATCACTACTATCTAACACTAGAGCATTTTCATCACCCCAGAAAGTAACCCTGTATTCATTAGCAGTCACTCCTCATTTCCTATTCACTCCAGCCCTGGGTACCACTAATCTACTTCCTGTCTCTTTGGATTTGCCTATTCTGGGTATTGCATATCAAGGAAATCATATAATGTGTGGTCTTGTGACTTGGCTTCTTTCACTGTGCATAATAGTTTCAGGATTCATCTGTATTGTAGCATTTAGCACTACTTCATTCCTACTGGCTCCTGGCTCCAGCAGCTTCTGCTTCAGGTAAACTGATTTGTATTCTCTGCATTCACCTGTCTCTCCAGTTGTCAGGATGGCATTTTTGTCCTGTGAACTCAGTTTCTGATGGATCTCAGAAAAGTTGTTGACTTTCAGTTTGTTTAGTTTTCTTCTTCTTGTGAGGCAGCTGGGATTTTGATGGGAATTGTGTTGAAGATCTGTAGACTAATTTGGGGAATATTGCCATCTTCACAATACTGAGTTTTCCATGATCATGGGATGTCTTTCCACTTATTTAGGCTTTCTTTAATTTCTTTCAACAATACTTTTTATTTTTCAGTGTGCTTCAACTTGTGTACTTCCTTGGCTCGGATGCTGCAGAGCTAAAGTTGGTTAAGATGTGAGAAGGGGTAGAGGGTGTTGTCACTATTTCTCCACCAGGGGCAAGACCAGGACTCCCCTGGGATGATCTATGCTGGGTTCTGGGCAGTTACCTAAGGGCCTTCATGCTGAAGGGCTGAGCACAGCTGTTAGTCACTGTGTACCTAGTGCTCTTCTACTCTGGGCCACTCACTGACTCTCAGTTCTTGAATGCTGAGATGGGATGTCTATCAGGCTCAGTATTCCAGGAAAGCATCTTCTTCTTGGGCCAGCCTTGGAGCAGCAGCCCCAGGGACCCTGAAGTCTGGTCCCCAGCTCCTATCTACCCTGGGAATTCCTCCTGCCAGGAAGGACAAGATGCCTTCTTCAGGAATGTCATTGGCAGAGAGGGCAAGCACCATGCAAATTGCATTTCCAAGCCTTTCCCTAATCGCATCAAAGTCCTTTGCAAAGAGTCTTCTGGACTAACTGGAGTTTGATAATTACAAATTATTTCTAGCAGAAATGCTGACTATGGGAAGGAAAGTTAGAGCAAATTTGATTCATATAAAAGCCATAGTCAGATCATCATGAACCTTCAGGGTATTTATTTTTCCATCAGCTCCTCCATGGTTCCCCCATCTCCCTTTTTGTCCTGGCTGAGCTGGAGACTCGCTTAATAAAAATAACAGCATTAAAATAAAGTCATGCAAAAGCTCAGGAGAACACGCCTGAGTAATGGAGAAGATAATAAACTTGGACAACTTCCCCAGACCTCTCCTCTTACTCCCTCGAGGCAGACGAAAGTTCACAACTGATTTGGGATCCCCTCTAACTGTAAACAGGAGGAAAACTAC
>NW_017731361.1:1537717-1548869 GCF_001890085.2 Hipposideros armiger | reverse complement strand
CTCTTCCCTTGGTTGTCTCCTTCTTATCATTCAAGCCTCAGCTCAAATGTCACTTTTTCCAGAGAGACTTTCTATGAACTACCCAATCTAAACCAGCTTTCTAGTCACTATGTTTTCATTTTAGAACTTATTAGCATCAAAAATCATGTCTTTATTTATGTGTTTACTTGTTTATTGTCTGTTTTCCTCAGTTAAGTGTAAGTTCCACATGAGTAAGAACTGTGCCTGGGGGCCGGCCGAGTAGCTCAGTTGGTTAAGAGCGCGAGCTCTGAGCAACAGCGTCGCTGGTTCAATTCCCACATGGGCCTGTTAGCTGCGCCTGAGCTGAGCTGCCACTAAGCTGCCAATAGGTGGCAGGATGGCTCAGCTGTTGAGAGCACGTGCTCCTAATAATAAGGTTGCCAGTTTGACTCCCACATGGGATGGTGGGCTATGCCCACCCGCAACTAAGATTAAACATGGCACCTTAAGCTGAGCGGCTGTGAGCTGCCAACAGGTGGCCAGATGGCGACTGGACTTAGAGCTGAGCTAGCTGCACCCTCCACAACTAAGACTGAAGGACAACAACTTGGCTGTTCCCCTTCCCCAATTCCCCAATAAAATCTTAAAAAAAAAAAAAAGAACTGTGCCTGGTTTGCTCACCACTATTCCTAGTACTTGGAACAGAGCCTACCACATAGTAGATGTTCAATAAACATTCAGTGAATAAATGAATCTCAGAGGCAATCTCACCATACTGCTCACCAGTCTCCCTTTCTACCATGGCTGTTTGGGTAATGTGTCTGTACCCTTGGCCTTTCATCAATTCCTTTTACAAAAATCTAAATCTCAGGATCAGTAAGAAATAAAGAAGGCAGCAGAGAGGAAATATAAAAGCAAAATTATTTTAGGCTTAAATGTAAAAGGAGAGCAGCCTGATTGCATAACATATGTAGATCTATGCAAATTACCATGCAAGTTAAATAGGGGAAAAGTTTGAAGTAGTGGCGAGTCCCATGTTGAGTGTGTTTTCCTTCTCACCAGGAAGTGGTATCAACTTCTCAGGCTCAGAAAGTGGGGATGCTGACATACAGTGACAGAAAAATCAATTGAGAATTACACAAGTAAAAAAGAATTTAGGGAGCCGGCCGAGTGGTGCGTTGGTTAAGAGCTGGCTTGGAACGCCAGAGGGCCCCGGTTTGGATCCCACATATGAGGGCCAGTGACACTGCCCTCTATAGCTAAGATGCTGAACAACAGCTCGACCTGGAGCTGGGCTGCCATGAGTTGCCGGCGATGGTGTAAGTTGCAGCCACTGCTGCAGTGGGTTGCCATGGGCTACCATGTGTAGCCAGCAGCCAGCGTGAGCGGCCAGCAGCTGCAGTGAGTGGCCATCCAGAGGCTGGCGACTGATCTGCCTCTCCCGGGAAGAAAGCAATGATGGTGCCAACTTGGGCCAGTGAAGCAACGTCCTCCACAACTAGACTGAAGAACAAAAGGACAGCAACTTGTCTGTTCCCCTTCCCTTAATTCCCCAGCACTGTACCCATTCCCCAATTCCCCAATAAAAATCTTTGAAAACAAAAAACAAAAGAATTTAGGGGCCGACCAAGTGGCTCATTTGTTAAGAGTTGGCTTGGGAGCGCGAGCGCTGAGAAGCAGGGCTTCCAGTTCGGATCCCACATGGGCCAGTGACGCTGCACCCTCTACATCTAAGATGGTGAATGACAGCTCAACCTGGAGCTGGGCTGCCATAAGTCACCAGCGACAGCGTAGGCTGCAGTGGGGCTACAGTGGGCTGCCGTAAGCTACCGTGAATGGCCGGCAGCCAGCATGAGCTGCCATGAGCCACAGTGAGCAGCCTTCCGATGGCCAGCAACCGATCTGCCTCAGCCGGGAAGAACACAATGATAATACCAACATGGGCCAGTGAAGCGACGTCCTCCACAACTAGACTGAAGAACAAAAGGACAGCAACTTGTCTGCTCCCCTTCCCAATTCCCCAATGCTTTTCCCTCCCCAATTACCCCAATACAATCTTTAAAAAAAAAAAAAAAGAATTTAACTTAGTTGTTGGGTTTTTCTGTGAGAGAGAAATCAAAAACATTCCACTTATTGACATTTAATAGTAAAAACAGGAAGCATAAAACTTTTATGCTTTTATATGATGGCCAACTAAGATTACAGAGGAAGAGAGAGAAAGACAACAGACAAAAGAAGGGGAAGGGAAAGACTGAGAAACAACCACCAAATTACCCAAATCCTTTAGAAGCAAGAACATTATTCATATAATGATAATTCTTTATAGTCATAGAAAACAAACAAAAACACCACTCACACACACAGCCCTCTGGGTAAAAAAATAATAATAAAAGAAAAGGATATACATTTTGAGAGTTTGTTACTAAAATTGTTTTAATTCCTACCTAAAATGTGGAAGAAAGTGTCCTCACTCATTCATTTGTTTAACAACTATTTTGTGAGTACCCAGGTCCTGGGCCTTGAAGTAGGTACTGGGGAACATCTGGGAATAGGATGTGGGCACAGTACCTGCCCTCATGGGGCTTGCATTCTATCAGGTTCTCTATTCTAATTTTCAAAGGGTAAAACAGCCTGTGCCTGCCTTCTCTAGAAAGAAAAGATTATCCACTTTTTGGAGCACCACATTATAGGTGGTCCATGTGCTGCTTTTAAGGACTCAAGGGCCCTGTCACAATTTCCCACAGCTAAACACCAATGGAATTGCCTTTTGGCAGAGATCTCAAGGGGATGCCCAGCTTACATGCTGGGTTTTCTAGAATATTCCTGATTTCAAACATTTGGAGCCAATGTCTCCCTCAGCTCCTCAGCTGTCACTCTTGCCACCATAGTATCTCATCAGTCATCACAATAGTCTCCTAGCTGGTCTCCCCGCTCCCAACCTTGCCTGCCTTCCATTTGTGCTCCATACAGCAGCCACTCCCATCCTGTTAAAATCTAAGGCAGAGCTGGCCTCTTCTCCGCTCCAACCCTGCCGTGGCTTCCTGTTCACTCAGGATGATCCAAAGTCCCTACAATGGTCCATAGGCCTACAGTTCCATTTCTCCAACCTCCTCCTCTCCGCCTCTCCGCCTCTCCCCCTCTTCCCCTCTCCCCGCAGCTTCCTACTCACTCAGCTCCAGCCACACACCACCCACAATTCCACATCAGTCTTTGCACTTGGCACCCCTCTGCCTGGAGCTCTCCCTCCCATGCCCCTCAAATCCGCATGGTTCCCTCCCTCACCTTTGAGGTCTTCACTCCATTGTCACCTACTCATGGAGGCCTTCCCAGCTACCCTATTTAAAATCACAAATCCCTCTGCCCTCCACCATTCTCTATCCTCTTTCCGGGTTAAATTTTTCTCCATAGCCCTATCACTCCCTAACTTATTGCATATTTCACTCATTTGTCTCTAACTCTCTCCCCCATAGAATGAAAGCTCCAGGAGAGCCTGGATTTTTGTCTGTTTGGTTCATTGCTGTCCCCTCAGTCCCTTGAAGAGGGCTGACAAATTAGGCACTCAAAAGGATTTGTTGACAGTCCTTTAGTTCAAATTGACTTAGTTTTATGGAAAACGTGACTACGTTCTTCCCATTTTTGTCATTTTACAGAGGAAGAGTGAAAACTTAATCAAGGGTTCAGCCTAGTCCCCACACTCATGATTGGGAAGCCTGGACCCAGAAGCTCTAAATTTCGGGGGACAAACTCTGGCTCTGAACCCCCAAGCCAGTCCCAGGAGGGGTTCGGCCCTCTTTAACGCTCAGCTCACATCGGCTAGGTGCCTGAACAGCAAATGTCAGAGCCTTCTCCTAAACGCAGGCAGATTTACTTTGCAGACGGTGAGGATGCATTTTAATTTGTTGATGTGAAATCTTAATTGAACTAAACTGCTAGAGGTAGTCTCTGTTCTCTGTCGTAGTCTTAATTTAGTTGGCAAAACAAGATATCATCAGAGGAAAATCACAGGCAAAGACGCCGTGCCCAGAGAGATCGAGGAATATCCTTCTGCATTTGGAGGTGGGTTAATGTGTGACTGGCAGAAGCATGAATCCCATCCACACAACTCAGGACACCAGCTTGGCTTTCCAGGGATACGCAGGGAGCATCACATGGGCTCAGGCACATAGACCCTCCCAAAGCAGCCAGGCTAACACTGCTCCCCTCCTGTATTCCATGTTCTGTGTTTAATGTTATAGCAGGAAAGAGGTGGAGGATATGGCCCCTAAAGAAGCAGAAGTGTGGGAGGTGCAAGCTCTATCACTCACTCACCACGGGACCTTCGGCAGGTCACTCCCCCTACCTGGGCTGTGGTTTCTCCATCTGTGCAACAAGGAAGTTAGAATTTATGTTCTAAATGATTTGACTGCCAACATGCCAGGCATGACTCTCCCACGACCCTCAGGCCTGTGTCAGCATCCAGGGTGACGCTCCTGACTCGTACCCACCAAATCCCTGCTGAGCTCTTGGCCACGGCACATGTTCACACCAATGACCGCCCTGTCTCCTACGGTGGAGCAGTCCACAGGCCTTTCACTAACGTAGCCTTCTCCCTGACCCACAGAACCTCAGACTGCGATTCTGGTTAGGCCCTGGGAGGAGGCCTTGGGAATCATTCTCTCGGTCACAGATGCCCACTCCATCTTTTTCCCAGACCTCTGCCCACAGGGGCCTCCTACACATTCTACTTGTCCCACCCTGGCAGCTTCTATCTACTAGGCCCGTCCATATCTGGAGAAGCTCCTGCTGAGGCCTTGCCTCAAGCTCCCCCTGAGCTACAGCTCCCCAGACAAGCAGAGAGAGAGGCCAATCACCTGAGGCAACTGGCAGGAATCAGCCCCCGGGCAGTTCAGCTCAGATTCCTGAATTATCTATCTTATTCCAAGGACAGTCTCTGCTGGGAGTTCCCAGGGAAGTGACTCAGGTCTGGGTACCTTCCTCTGAAGCACAGCTGTTGAAGGGCTTGGGGCTGCTTCCTGGAGGGCCAGATTCCTGAGCTAGCAGGTCTTCACTCCGGTGACTCATCGGCTGGGTTACAGGTTCAACTACCTGCATTTAGTCACAGGTTCTTCTCATGCTGGGAAGCAGGTGCCAGGAGACTTAACAAAGAGGCAATGCCATAGAAAAGGAAGATCACAGCTTTGCAGTAGAAACCACCTGGCAAGTCCCTTCTGCTCACTGAGCCTGTTTCTTCATCTGTTAGGTGGGGATCTTAATACGTACGTCGGAGAAGTGCTGGGAGAACTAGATGCTATACTGCTTCTAGGGTGCCGAGCACTGCGCCTAGTCCAGAGACTGCTCCCCAAATGGCACAATTGATGTGCTGTTATTATTAAAGTCCCAGCACAGTGTTTGGCATCCAGGAAGTGCTCAGTAAATGCAATTGTGATCATCATCTACCAGAGGACATGCAGAGCGGCAGTGCTCCTTTCAACTCTTTGGAGATGGTAGCAAACTGCAGATCACCCAGACATATACCTGAGGTTCCTCTCTCCCTAAGTTCTTCTGTCTTGCTCTGCATCCCCTCAGTCTGTAAGGAGGCCAGGATCAGGAAAACTCCAGTAGCTAGTTGGTGGGATCATGGCCTTTGGGAACTACACTGTGACTTCTGCCACCCTCTACCCCTGGTGGAAACTGGAGATGGCCTTTTCCCATCACAGGATGGGAGCTTTGAGGATGTTAATCTAAAGCCAGCAGGGCTCCTTGCACAGGAAAGGCCTGGGTTTAGGAGCAGCCTTCCTTGGGGTGGGTTCCTTTGCAGAGACTGGGCTCAGCCTTTGATCAGGTAGGACTCTTTCAACTCAAAGTGTCAGAAACCTCCCTCAAATTCTTAAGTGAAAATTAAATGCATTGACTCACAGGCCTGGGGAGAATTCTAATCAAAGGGTCAGAGGAAGCCCAGAACCAAGGCCACAGGAACTGGAACAGGGACTCAGCATGCAGGGACATGCTCTCCCACGAAGAAAAGAAAACCTGGTGGTGTGGTAGAGACAGGGCCCACTTTATGTTGGGAAGCAAGAAAGGTCAGTTATGGGCAGGTCTGTGGATGGGGCAGCCCCAGGCAGAGGTAATATAATAGCCAGTGCAAAGGTCCTAAGTCAGGAATGAGCTTGTTCAAGGAACAGAAGGAAGCCAGCATGGGTGGTGAGCAGTGAGCCAGGAAGAGAACAATAAGAGCTGACAGCCAAGAAGGAGGCAGGAGCTGGATCACAAAGGATCTTGTAGGCCATGCTATGGAATTTGCATTCAAATGCTTTGTATTTAAAGGATTCTGGAAAGCCTCTGACAGACGGAGGTGATTGATATAACTTAGGTTTTAAAAAGAACACTCTGGTTATTGCATGTAAAGGAAGCCAGAGGTCAGGGTAGAAGGAGGGTTTAGGGGAAAGGCTAGAGCAGGAGTAGGTTTGGGCACAATGGGAATAAGAGTTCTGTTCTGGTCATGTTAAATTTGAGATGCTGATCCTGAGAAATAAGAACAAAGTTGGGGGTATCATGCTACCAGACATCAAAACATACTACAAGGCTACAGTAACCAAAACAGTATGGTACTGGCATAAAACAGGCACATAGATCAATGGAACAGAATAGAGAGCCCAGAAATAAATCCATGTATATACGGACAGTTAGTCTATGACAACGGAAGCAAGAATTTACATTGGGGGAAAGGTAGTCTATTTAATAAATGGTGCTGGGAAAGCTGGACTGACACATGCAAAAAAATTAAACTGGACCACCTCCTTATGTCATATACAAGAACAAATTCAAAATGGATTAAAGACTTAAACGTAAGACCTGAAACCATAAAACTCCTAGAAAAAAATATAGGGAGCAAATTTGCAGACATTACCCTGAACAATATTTTTAATGATACGTCCCTGTGGGCAAGGGAAGTAAAAGAAAAAATGAACATATGGGATTACATCAAACTTAAAAGTTTTTTCACAACAAAGGAAACCATCAATAAAACAAAAAGGAGGGCCGGCCGAGTGGCTCAGTTGGTTAAGAGCTCGCTCAAGAGTGTGAGCTCTGAGCAACAGGGTCACCGGTTCGACTCGGCCTGAGCTGAGCTGAGCTGCCACTGAGCTGTCAACAGGTGGAAGGATAGCTCAGCTAAAAAAATAAAAAATTAAATTAAATTTAAAAAATAACAAAAAGGAAGCCTACTGAATGGGAGAAGATATTTGTCAACGATATATCTGATAAGGGGTTAATATCCAAAATTTAAAAAACACTCATTCAACTCAACACCAAACAAACAAACAACGCAATTAAAAAATGGGCAGAGGATATGAAGGGACATTTCTCTAAAGAGGACATACAGATGGCCAACAGGCATATGGAAAAATGTTCAACCTCACTAATCATTAGGGAAATGCAAATAAAAACCACAGTGAGATACCACCTTACCCCAGTCAGAATGGCTATCATCAATAAATCAACAAACAACAAGTGCTGGCGAGGTTGTAGAGAAAAGGGAACCCTGGTGCACTGTTAATGGGACTGCAGATTGGTGCAGCCACTATGGAAATCAGTATGGAGCTTCCTCAAAAAACTGGAAATGGAGCTGCCATATGACCCAGCAATTCCACTCTAATGTATTTATCCAGAAAAACCCAAGACACTAATTCGAAAAAATATATGCACCCCTATGTTCATTGCAGCGCTATTAACAATAGCCAAGACTTGGAAACAATCGAAATTCCCATCAGTAGACGACTGAATTAAGAATCTGGTACATTTACACAATGGAGTATTACTCAGCTATAAAGAAGAAGGAAATCGTACCATTTGCAATGATATGGATGGACCTAGAGAACATTATGCTAAGTGAAATAAGTCAGTCAGAGAAAGGCAAATACTATGTGATCTCACTTATATGTGGAATCTAGAGAACTGAATATACGAGCAATGTAAACAGAAATAGTCTCAGAGACACAGAGGAAAAACTGATGGTTGCTAGATGGGACGGGGGTGGGGATGAAGGAGAAGGGGAAGGGATGAGACAACATAAATTGGTAACTACAATATTGCCTCAGGGATAGAAAAGACAGTTTGGGAAATATAATCAATAATGTTGTAAATATTCTTTAGGGAGCCAGATGGTCTCATGTCTTGTTAGGGAGACCACTTCATGGACAGTGTAGAGGCTTGACCACCGCATTGTACATCTGAAACTGCTGTTGAATAATATTATATGTCAACTATAATTTAATACATATATAGTCATGGGATGTGGAATATAGTGTGGAAATGGAGTCAATGGAATTATAATAGATATGTATGATATCGGGGGGTGGGGGAGCACTGGGTGGGAGGAGGAGGGCTGTCACTTTGTGAGGGGTGAAAAGGATAACTATTGCATTGTTTTGTACACCTCAAACTAACAATTAATTAATCAATCAATTAATTAATTAATTAAAGGCACCCTGATGTAGAGTCAGGGCTATGACAATTTGTGATAATGCACAGAAGGACTCAAGAAGATGTGAAAGGCAGGACTACACAACCCATGAGAGAAGCAAGAGTCAGCAGTTGTCTGACTATGTAATGTCAGGTTCTGGGTTCTAAACGTAGCTATATCCCTGACTGCATCACATTGCCAGTTTAAGGTTCACAACAATTTTAAAATAACCTATACTAACACAGTGTAAGAACTGTTGCCATGTTAGAAGATTAAAGCCACCACACAAAACAGAAAAAAAAATTTTTTTAATTAAAAAAAAATTTGAGATGCTGGTTAGATTACTAGTATCTTACTGCTGCTGTCATAAATGACCACAAACTGGGTGCCTTAAACCAATAGAAATGTGGGCCAGCCTAGTGACCCATTGGTTTAAGAGTTGGATTGGGGGTGCCAGCTCTGAGCATCAGGGCCCCAGTTCAGATCCCACATTAGGGCCAGTGACGCTGCGCCCTCTACAGCTAGGATGGTGAACAACAGCTCCACTTGGAGCTGGGCTGCCATGAGTTGCTGGTGGTGGTGTAGGCTGCAGTGGAGCTGCAGTGGGCTCCGGTAAGCTACCATGAGCATCCGGCAGCCGGCGTGAGCTGCCAAGAGCCGCCATGAGAGGCTATCCAGTGGCCAGCAACTGATCTGTCTTACCCGGGAAGAGCACAATCATAATACCAACATGGGCCAGTGAAGCAACGTCATCCACAACTAGACCAAAGAACAAAAGGACAGCAACTTGTCTGTTCCCCTTCCCCAACTCCCCAACGCTGTTCCCCTCCCCCAATTTCCCAATAAAATCTTTAAAACAAACAAACAAACAAAACCCAGAAATGTATCCTCTCACAATTCTGGAGGCCAGAAGTCTAAAATTAAGATGTCAGCAGGGTTGCTGCCTTCTGGGAGCTATGAGGGAGGATCATATCTTTCTCCTAGCTTCCAGTGGTTGCTAACAGTCCTTGGTTTGTAGACACGTCACTAATTTCTGTTTCCATCTTCACATGGCATTCTGCCTATGTGATTCTTTGTCTCGATGTCTTCTCCTCTTATTATAAGGACACCAGTCATATTGGGTTTAGGGCCCATTCTAATCCATTATGACCTCAGCTTAACTTGTTTACATCTGCAAAGACCCTATTTTCAAATCAGGTCATACTCACAGGTACAAGAGTTAGGACTTCATTCTATCTCTCTGGGAGACACAATTCAACCTACAACAGACATTAAAAGGGATGTCCAGTGGGCTGATACGTATATGAGACTGAAATTCAGAGATCTAGTTTGCAGATATTAACTTGGCAGTCATAGGAAAACAGCCATGGGACTAGATATAGGTATAGAACAGAAGAGGTGCTAGGTTGAACTCTGAGATCATCCCATATTTAGTGGTTCGTGGAAGAGAAGGAGCAAATGGAGACTGAGAAAAAGTGATCATTGAGGTAGAAAACCAGGTGAGTATGGGGTCCTAAAAGCCAAGAGGAGGTCATATTTCTAAATGGAAGGAGCAGTCAACCTTTTGGAGAAGTGTCTTCCAGACCCAGCAGCATGCTGGCCACTGGATCCTAACATGATTAATCTCAGTGGAGTGGTGGGGATCGAAGCCCACCTGCAAGGGCTGAAGAGAGAAAGTGGAGACAGCAACTATACACAACTCTTGCAAGAATTTTTGCCATGAAACACAGTAGAAAAATTAGGGGGCAAAAGAGGGGCATGTAGGGAAATGGGAGGGTTGTTTATGTTTTAAAGCTAGACTACGTATATTAGAGAATGCTTATAGGATATTGAACACGTATTGTAGGACATAGCAGCTGGCCGTTGATGGGAGCAGGGACATTCATCCACCATATAAAGAGAGAAGGCAAATTATATGAGTACACATACAGGTAGGTCAGTAGGATTGGTGCTGGGAAAATTAGGGAGCACCTTGTCTAATTGCTTCTGTTTTCTCCATGAGGCACGAGGCAAGGCCATCAGCTGAAAGTGAGGGGCGAAAGATGTTTGAAGAAACAGAAGTTATGAAGTAGAAGTTTTAAAGAGAGGGAAAGTGAACATAGAAGATTATTAGGAGGATGATAACACAGCAAGTATCCTCTTGAGATTTACCATTCATACTTGGGACTCTTTCTAGACATCTTTCTTCTGGGTCTGCACCTCCTCTCAGGAAAGGACTCTGATTGACCCTATTTAGGCCACAAGCTTATCTCTGGTCCAATCACTGTATTCAAAGGATGAGATACTGGGCAGATGTGGGTCACAGGCCCACCCCTGTGACTCGAGGGGCTGGTGTCATGACTGGCAGCCCCCACAGAACCACATGGAGTAGGGAAGGGGTAGTTCCCCAAAGAACACAGGAATGTTAGATAGACAAAAAGCAACAGATGTCCATTGTCCCCTACTGTTCTCACAGGGTGTCCTGAGGCCCAGTGAGACAATGTTGGTGAAATTGTACTGTAGGTTGCGTAACACTACATAAGGTGAGGGATTATTACAATAGTGCTTAGTAAATGGTGGTGGATTTGCTCATTTATGTAGTCACTCAGTAAACCGTTACCAAGGTTTTAAGTAAGGCTTTGTGCTGGGTTCAAGAAAGAGAAGAGACGGGCCGGCCGAGTGGCACATTGGTTAAGAGCTGGCTTGGGACGCCAGAGGGCCCCGGTTTGGATCCCACATATGAGGGCCAGTGACACTGCCCTCTACAGCTAA